>NW_017725486.1:0-11955 GCF_001865875.1 Lupinus angustifolius
AGGTGGAGGAGAATAAGGTAGGATGAGAATAGTGTTATCCAGGATAGGATAACACTATCCACCCATCCATAAGGCTCATGAGGCATGAGGATAAGGTCTCTCCTCTAACTAACCTCAACACAACACTTTTCAGAAACTAAGGTATTCTCTCATTCCCCTCTAGAGAGAACTAAAGGAAAATCGTAAGGCGCTCTATCATCTGGAAGATCATCTCACCCTCATACCTTCGAGATTTCGGAAATGGCTCAACAAGGTATGTTCTTCTTCTTCACCATGAACTCATTT
This sequence comes from Lupinus angustifolius, assembly GCF_001865875.1. Lineage (NCBI taxonomy): Eukaryota > Viridiplantae > Streptophyta > Magnoliopsida > Fabales > Fabaceae > Lupinus > Lupinus angustifolius. Next base: position 286 of record NW_017725486.1, read on the forward strand.
GGGGTTTCTTCCGTCTGGACCATGGATGTTCCATTTGGGTGTATGTATGGGCATACACATTCGGTTGTGGGAACAAAGCCATGGTCATAAGGACTTCCGCATTGACTATATGGATTTCGGATGGAGAAGGAATTTCTCCAACATGCATAAGCCTCCTTGTGTTCCGACAACCCTTGACCCAATTCCTTATAACATCAACATTACAATCTCAGGACCAATAATAATTAATCGAAGCTCTAACAACATAAATACCTCATAAAAAATAATTTGGTTAACAACTACATCTAAACAAGAGTTAACTTGATAAACTAGTTTCACACTGAAACTAATGTAACATTAGAACTTATGCCACAAGAAGGTATAAAAAATTTATATATATTAATTTAACATAACACCAGAGTATGATTAGAAACTAAATAAAAACAAGGAAAACTAAACCTAATCAACAAAAGTTAGTATAGGCATGTGAAATTATAGTTATAGATGATTGATTAATTATAGTGATCACAATATGTTCCATTGTTGATGCAAATGTAAACATGGTAGCTTAAAGATGGAGAAGAAAAGAGAGAGACAATAGCAACACCAATAAAAAATAAAACAGAAACTCACATCTTCAGTACACATTCACTCAAATTGAAAGTGAGAGAGAAAAAAGGAAAGAAATAGTGAAACAAAGAGGGAAAAAGACACTGGAATGAGGAAGAACTGATAAATTTACCACAATTTCTCTTTCTCCTTCTCATTCTCCAAACAAAAGAAACATTCAGGTTCCGGATAAAATAGGGGATAGCCTTATTTTTTTCTTCTTTCCTTCAAATGAAATTAACTAGTTAAAAATGATTAAGCTATAAGAACAATAATAAAATAATATTAGGACTTTATTTTAATCCATTAATAAATATTTTCAATATTATTATTACAATAATTTATATTTGTCATAAAAATATTTAGATTGAGTAGATATTTACTAAAAGTATGTTTAATATATCATTGTACTCACACTTGAGTATAATGTTTTAATTATGTATATTTTTTTAATTATATACTAAAAGCAATGTAATATACCAAATAAATTGATAATTCACATTAGGAAAAATGTAGGTGTTATAAATCCTCCCCACCAAATAGAAATTTCATCCCCAAAAATTAACTCATACATTCCTCAAATAAATGAAAGTAGTCACTTCTCATGTTACTTTCTAGCTCCCATATAACATCTATGTCATCCATTTGACTCCAATCATTTTCACTATAGAAATCTTTATCCCTCGCAACTGCTTTAGACTGTGATCAACTATTCTCACAGGTAGAGTCTTGAAAGTAAGATTCTCTTTAAATTTTATCACATCTAGTTCAATGATATATTAAAAATACTTTTATTACATATCTCCTTCAAGTTTTATGGCAAATATAAATTATTGGAATAATAAAATGGAAAACCTTTATTAATTGATTAAAATAGAATTTGATATTATTTTATTATTATTCCTATAGTATAATCATATTTACCTATTTAATTTGATTTGGAAGAAAGAATAAAAAAAATAAGAGTCACTTCCCTTTTTCCAAAACCTAAACGTTTCTTTTGTTTGGAGAAGGAGAAAGTTTGGAAGTTAATCAATTCTTCCTCATTCTGATGTTCTTATCCCTCTTCCTTTCACTATTTCTTTCCTTTTTTGTCTCTCTCATAAACAAATTGAGTAAATGTGTAGTGAGTTTCTATTTTTATTTTTATTTTGTCGTTTTTTCTCTCTTTTCTTTTCTATTTTTGCTTGCATGTTCAATTTTGCATCAACAATGAAACATATTATGATCGTTGTATATTAATCATCATCTATATCTATAATTTCATATGCCTATATACCTTTGTGTTGATTAGAGTTAGTTTTCTCACTTTCTATTTAGTTTCTAATAATACACTAGTTTTATGTTAAATTAGTATATATAAAATGTGTATACCTTCTTGTGGCCTAAATTCTAATTTTACATTAGTTTAGGTGTAAAAATGGTTTATTAAGATCACTTTTGTTGAGGTGTAGTTGTTAACCAAATTATTTATTTATAAAGTGTTTATGTTGTGAGAGATTCTATTAATTATTACCAATTCTGAGATTGTAATGTTGTTGTCATTAAGAATTGGGTCAAGTGTTGGAAGAACAAAAGGTGACTTACGTGGAGCTCAAGTACCTAACTAAAACACTCAAGGTAAGAGAGACTTTATTTGTGGCCCTTGTGACCTTGGTCCTGTGTCATAGCATGGTTCGATGACCTCAAAATCAAATGCAAGCTTGTATAAAGTTTATCTTTGATGTATAAGAATCAATATTGAGAACTTTATAGTTAGTAAAGTCATACTCATAATGGTTAAGCTTAGGAAGCTTCCAACTGCATAGATTATGTGATATCCTAAATATACTTGTTCATAGTGTAAATGTTATGTTCGGAGGGATTTTGTAATTAAAAATAAATGTTTTATATATAGTTGGTTTAGTTGAAATGAAATGATTGATGTTGATGATATATATACTTACTCATGTACATAAATATGTAATGTAAATGTGGTTATGGTACATGAAAATGGATGAGTTTGACATAAATTCATCACAGCCTTGGAGGAACATTATGGTGGAACAGAAACATTCAGGATAGAAATATCTTAGAAAATGAATAAGGGTAGTTAATGATGGTGATTCATCACGAAAATCTTGAGGGTTTCTTGGGTAGTGTAGTTCAATGACGGTCCATACCATAGTTGACAAGATCGCGATTTATTGTGTAAGATTGTTCGATTCTACGCTTCCTGTGAGGTTGGCGATGTATGTGTTTTGCTAAAATGTGATCTTGCAGTTGCAGGTAGGATTTCTGAGCTACCTCGTGAGATCGTAAAAGTGAGGTGAGTTGTACGATCTTGTTGAGTGGTGATGGGGCAAAAACATTAGAGCCATAACTCGTTTGACCAAGGCCCATTTGAGGTTAAAAGTCTCAAAGTGTTCCAAAATCCCATGAATCCCCACAAGACCATCAAACCCCACTCATTTCCGGTCTTCCTTGGAGCTCCCATGAATCCTCACTCGTTTTCCCATAACTAGAGTAGAAACACTATCCTTTTTCTATTCAAACCGCTATCGTGTCTGCCTTTTGACCTTCATCATTTTCTTACTATGTTTAAACCCAACACGACCAAAGTATGATGGAGCAGGTTGATTTTTTTTTCTTTGATAAAGTTGAGTAGTCATTGAGCAAGTGTGTTTGTCTTACTCTGTTCAAACCCCACATGATTTGAAATTTTCTACTTTTCCATTTTGGAGTTGGTGTGTTGCTCTGTCTTACAATGTTCGGTGTGTTGGTTCTAGTTTTGTCCCTATTTATTTTTGGAAATAATTGATAATGATTCTAGTTTATAGTTGATTATGTTGAAGGGTATAAGTTGAATCAAATGTTACTTAGTTGTTACTTTTTTGTGATTTATACTAATAGAGAAAATTACTCTTCCATATGCTTTTTTCTATGTATATGTTTATATTTAATTTTTTTAATGTTGAGTATGGTCTTACCATTCGTGTTACTATCACACGTTTTACGTATTCAGTTTCCCTTCTCGATCTTGTCAACTATGGTCCAGACTGATCCCCTGTAGATCAGGATAGCCCTACTTAACCAAGTCATTATGAAACCCGCTTTGACTTATATGAATCAGTGAGAAAGTGAGAGAGCTCCTGATTGATCAAATATAAAATCATAAACTACTAATTTTGAAAATAGAGAATATTTTGCATTCTTTCCCTATTTGCTTTTTGTGAAGCAAAATATTTATTAAGGTTTCATCTCAAAATCATGTAGTAATCAAAGGTTTACTCCAAAAGGTATTTAAATCACTCACAAGACAACGATGCAAGCAATGTGAGATTTACTTTGTAACATATGTCTGCATACAAGCCTGACGGACCATGCTATGGTCTATCTTTGGTGGTTTGATTCAAGACGAAAATACATTTTTTGGCCCGTTACAATCGAAGATAAGTTGGATGTGGCTCTGATACCATGATGCCATCTTAAAATTAATTGGAAATAAAAAGAGTATCACAATAAATATTTAATATGCTCTAAGACACTAAGGAAAACAAAGTAGGACTTACTTCCCATCAGTATATAATGGTCAATCTCTATAATTCCATGCTTTATTTCTTTCCGCTTGAAATAAGGCTATTTTGAGCCATGAAAAAAGGGTAGCCCAGTATACAAAATTTTTACCTGATGGGGTTTAGAGAAGGTAGATATACACACTATTATCTTCGTAAGTGAAGAGTAAAAATTTATGTATACATGGTAGTAACTATTTAAGTTTTATCAAATATTGACCCATAGTAAAAAGACCCAAATATTCACCCGTACACGAGAAAACATGCAACCTAACAATAAAATTTAGTGCAAAAAAAGTGATATTGCATCCAAGAGGAGTTGTATGAACAACACATCACAAGCAAAGCAAACCGATCCTAAAGGCAAGAACTTTCAAGTGAGATGATGAGCAAGTATCCTTGAAGATGTGAAGTAAAATAGCTTTAAGACACATATAGAATCACAAACACTTGCATGAGAGAAATATGAGGGCATCAAATTCTAAAAATGGGTACAAGCCAAATCTGAAAATTCTAGGAAACTAACACACCACACAAACAAGCACATAGAACTGAAAATTTAATAAAAAAGATACATAATTCATGCATAATACCATACACTAAGCTTGAAAATTAACCTTATCTGAATATATATCGGCGTGGCAATATTTGCTAATTTATAGGCCCTGCTATAAAACATGGAGCATTATTTCTTTTGATATTTGCCAAAATTTCTCCTAAACCAACTTGCTGTAATAGAACTAGGCATGGACCTTTGTGACTAGGGTAAGTGGAAACAAAGTAATCAGAGGCTTGGGTAATCAGTGATTGGCAGTTGGACTGTTGGGTATGTCACTGTACTTGACTTCTATTTTATTTTAAAAGGTAACTAATTTAAAAAAACTAATTAGCATTGTCCCATCCATGAGCATATCTTCTATCCTACAATATATCATTCATGTATTATGAATTGTGATTAGTTGAAGAAAATGCATTTATGTTAAAAATATAATTACTAACTATTTCTTGACCAATCATAACTCATAGAATATATAGTGACACATATTGTGCTATTACACGTGTCACTACGTGTGATTGGTTGAAAAAATATATTTAAATTAAAATTGTAATAATTAATTATGTTTCTGACCAATAACAAGCAGTAGCATATTGAGTGATACACTTTTATGAGACAGTAGATATCCACCCATTAGACACGAGACAAAGATGTACTCCACACACAGATGATCACCACAAGATGTACTCTCTTCAAGAAAGAAAGAATTTTTTATCCTATCTTGGCAAACAAAATAACAATATCTTTCTGCCCAGGCTAACACTCTTAATTTAGATTACAAAATTAATTAGTGGCGCCTCGGAATGGTATATCTAAATAGTTTTATTAATTAGCAGCCCTATCCTATATGTTTATTTTAACCTATTAAATTATAAATAAAAAACATAAATGAGTTTATAAAAAATTAAATTGTATCCACTAAAATAAAAATGTATTAACTAAGTATATCTTTAGTGTACCATATATTTGATAGGATAGTGTACTGGATATCTTATACTAAAGAGAACCATATATTATGTTTCTGTTAGTCACACACATAGATTGGATGATGCTATAATAATTTTGTGGTATTTCTAGGATAAATTAAAAAAGTTAAAAACTAGCAGATAAGAAAAGTGCATCCAGCTAAGCAAAGCTTGTTAGTCTCTACACGTATAAGGAAAAAGCCTCTCTAAAATAGCCAAAAGCTGATCCCCATATACGAAGTACGAAGATCGCTATATTCGGATATTCATCAAAATAGAGTTGCAAAGTCTTATCTTTAATAATTTTGATAATTCTCCATTTCTGTAATAACAGCAGATATTGCACACAACCATATAGTGTTGCCCACAGGCAGTGACAGATTTTGGGCAAGAATGTAATTTTATGTTTGTCTTCACTTAAACTAAAAAACTATCAATTATCCGAGTCTTAGGGTTTGTTTGAGAGTTGAATTTTGGAGGAGAATGGAAGGCTTGAGAGACATCTACAATGGTGTATTCATGGCTCTTAAGTCTTTCATTTCCCTCCAAAATCTAATTCTCAAACAAAACCTTATAGTAATTTAGGCTCCTTTTTAACTGAACTCAGGTTTTATTTTGTTAAAATAGTTAAGCTTTTGCTAGTTGGTTAATTAGTTTGGTTATGATAATTAGTTTTTCTATTCTTTATATAAATGATTCAATATAATTTTATTTTTTCATCTATTCAATATTCAATTAATAATATTCTCTTTTTCATCTGTCTTATTTCATCAAGAAGATTTCAAGCATGACTCCTACCATTTTAACATGGTATCAAATCATAATTATTCTTCTTTTTATAGCTTTAGCTAATGGGTCACTGTCATCTTACTACAATGTTCTTGGTGTTATTTCAAGGTCTTCCATTGAATAAATACGGTGTGCTTATAGATAGATGGACAAAAACTTCTTCTTTACTTGTTGAAGCCAACCACAAATTTCAGCAAATTCAAGAAGCCTATTCAATGTTATCAGATCCAAGAAAAGAAACTCTTTGGAAATCTTGGTGTATATGGTGAATGCAGGATGCTACTTGATTTACAAGAAGTTCCTACAAAGTGTATGATAAGTCAAACTCAACATGATGTTTCAGATATAATTGATCTTTCTTCTTCTCTAAAAAATTTCCTAGAAAGATTTGTTATGATTTGCATTCCTATTCCTACCAAGAAAATTTCAATACTGCAGCATGCAATACATTCTACCTCCTTGTATATTCTAGATTGTGGAGGTTGCTTTAAGATTTGGAAACTTCAAAATATATCATAAAGTGAGGTAGCGACAGGAATAAAAATGTGCAGCTTCGTTGAACACATTGTTTTCTTATTTTTTTATCATTTACCCCTTCCAATTACCCCCAATTTTATCTTTTCTTTAATATTTTAGTTTCTTTACCCACTCTCTCATTAAACACACAATATTATAGTGTGTAATTTTTCCTCATTGAAGCAACATATTAAGATGAAGATTAAGATCCATTTTTTCTCTCTTTCATTCATTATGGTTGGTTATGCGTCTATTAGAATAGATGGTTAAGCTTTGGATGAAGTTGCTTTTGCCTATGGTGGTTAAGCGTCAATGTTACTTCACATTCAGATTTCAAGACTAGGAGATGAAAATTCACTCACCAGCAAGAGGAGCTATTAGAATATATCATTGTATTCAACACAACTATTTCAAATTTGAAATGCTTAATACATTCCAGCTTACAAGGATATTAAAATAGTTGAGCTTTCATTAGTTGGTTAGTTAGTTTGGTTATGATAGTTAGTTTTTCTATTCTTTATATAAAGATTCAATATAATTTTGTTTTTCCATCTATTTAATATTCAATGACTAATATTCTCATATTCATTTTTCTTGTTTCATCAAGATGATTTCAAACATGGCTCCTACCATTTTAACATTGTTGATTTATTTTAAAATGAACTTTAAACGAAAGTAATGCAATCTTAACGAAAAAAGGTGGGACAACAGTGGCAATCTTAATGATAAACATAGTGAAAGAGATGCGGCCAAAAGAAGAATTTAAAATACTGAATAAGAAAGCTTGAAGAAATCTGCCTCCAAATAAAGCCAGTGAATCAACAACGCCCTTGGATGGTTTCCCTTGTACTGAAATAGATGATAATTCAGTGTACTCACATTGAATAATCAATCACATTGATAAATGAACAATTTATATTCACTTACCAAAAATTACAGGCAGGATAATCAGGCAAATAAGGGAAGTCATGCTCAACAGAAATAAACAGCCCAACGCATTCAACCAAAGGGCAAAAATAAAAAACAAATAACATAACGTTAGAAGATATCTAAGAGAGTACAATGGTATCAAACTAAAAATGTATAAATTTACAAGTATCTCTTGATGAACTCTTGGAAAACAAGCATTAGATACAGGACTTCACAATTTCAGGTTTAGTGATAAGTTCACCAAGCAAATGAACTCGGGTGAGCTCCTTTACAAATTAACATTCTAACAAGCATTCTGCTCTTCTGTCTATAAAATTACTTGACATGTTTGGCACTCACAATCTACAGAACCATATCAGTTATTACTGTTTTAGCATTTGGTAGGCGTGTTAAAATATAACATGAGTTATAATATGTTTGGTGTATTTTATAAACAAAACAAGACATGAGGTGAAACGATGAAACATTTTGATTGCACTAAAGAGATACTCCACTTATTCTGATTATCCCGGAAATCATTTTGGTTCCAACGACATCTCTTACCATCTAAGAATTCCTATCCACATAAACAATCTTCTATTCATTTAGCCACAGAAGAAATGACTTGTATTCACAATTCACCTAATTCCCTGATTTGAATAGCTTAATTTTTAGGGAAAATCACTATTTTCCCGAAGTTCTCTGAGTGGGATTTTGATTATAAGCGATTTCGAATATAAAACAATCAAATTGAAACACAAAAATAAAACCCTCTAATAAATTCCTTACTAATCTCATAGGAGCTTTAAATCGAATATTAATAAAATGTATCATGTAACACCGCGAATTTTACGATTTTGAATTATAAGATTTTATTAATTATATTTTCGAAAATGAATTTCTGAGAATTTTCGGTAAAGAATTAGACAAAACTCTAGTTGAGTTTTAGTCTGTAAATTTTCATGATTTTCGGAGACAGTCGGTTTCGGACTGCTGTCGGGGCCGAATCTCACCCGGTACGGCTCAAAAAGTTTTTTTTTGAGTTCCATAACTCAGAATCGAATTCCGATCACGCCGTTGGCTTCGTAATCACATTTCGAGTCAAGATAGACCCTGAGTTGTTGCATAACTATTTTCTAAAATATTTTCACTCGGAAAGCCGAAATTCGAAGTTTCAACCGTAAAGTAAAATCGGGCTATCATTTTTGGCTACTCGAATATTGGCCGATGATACTCGAGCATGGTTTTAATCGCGCGCGTTTCGCCGAAGTCGTCGCGTCGCATGAGTCACTTCACAAAATCTACCTACTAAATCTTATAGATTTCACTCATTAATGCCTTGATTTACTACCACCAAATCCCCTAAATCACTCACTTAACCCATGATTCACTCACCCTCTTGGATTTGCTAGATTGCCTTGGGAAATGGGTTTAGAAATCAGATTTCTCCCACCCAACCGAACCATATTGAGAAACAATGATGGATACACAACTATGTGTTTCATTAATTTTCTTAATCTCCCAAACATCACGATATACATTAACAGATGCATGAATTAGTCATTGACATGTTGTACCAAAATGCTTATATTGATCAACGTATCTATCTTAAACCATGGCTTGGAACAAGTTGGAAAAATAGAAACCTTTGTTAAAAAGAATGTTAATGTTTATGAGTATATGAATGTCTTATAAAACTCTTAAATGATACTTTGAATAACTTACTTTAAAGTGGTAAGATTATCAAAGAATATCTTAAATCGGAAAATGTAGTTTTACTAAAAACCATACCTTTAAAATGGATGGAAATCGTGAATGAACTTTCGATGAAAAAGGATGGTCAAGAACATGTGATGTTGGACCGGATGGATGAAAGGGATGTATGATCACGATGGGGAAAAAGAGAAATGATTTTAAGTATTTTAGTAACGATTTTAGATGGTGTTCGAATATGACACCCGGATCTCCTAAACCATCTCAAAGGTTTTGGAGTTAACTTGGGTTTTAAGAAACCCAATATTTTTATGTTTGGATGCTTTTGAATATATATGATTGTTGAGGAAATATATTGAATATTGTATGTGTGAGAGAGAACACATCGTGACATAGTGGTGTCCGAATATGACACCCATATCTCCTAAACCATCTCAAAGGTTTTGGGGTTAACTTGGGTTTTAAGAAACCCAAGATTTTTAGGTTTGAATGTTTTTGAATATATATGATTGTTGATGAAATGTTTTGAATATGGTATATGAATGTTGTTGGGAACTTTTATGTGTGCAGGTATTTGAAAACCCATGTGAAAATATGTTTGATTAGCCGAAAAGGGCAAAATTGGAATTTTGTCCAGGTCCTTCTCGCTTGGGCGACCAGGTCTCGCTTGGGCGAGAGAAGTCCGTCGCTTGGCCGAGGACTGGGCGAAGGACTGGGCGAGAGAGCCCAGGTTTTAGAGATTGTTTTTTGGGGAATTATCGCTTGGGCGAGAGGGCCTCGCTTGGGCGAGAGGGCCTCACTTGGGTGAGAGATGCCCAGTTTGAGAGATGCCTAGTTTTAAAATGGTATTGTTGATTGAATTTTCGCTTGAGCGAAGGGTCCTCGCTTGGGCGAGAGACAGTAATTGTGTTTGACTATTTGGATTGATTGGTTGAGTATGTAATAATCCTAGTATGGGTATGTGATATAAACTACTTTGGTATAACATTGTAATTGAATTAAAAAGTAAAGTATTCAAGGTGTTGGAATTAAATAGTGAAACTCGAAAATTAATTTTAAAGAAAGTATTCCGAGACGGATGTATGATTTAGGGCGATGCCCAGAAAAGGATACGTGATACCATAGAGCGAGATCGTCTGACCGTAAGTGGCTTGGTCTGGGACCGTCCAGGGTATTCAGCAATGGTCGTAGTGGTGGGATGTATTTCCTTTATATTACGTGTTAACGTAAGATCGGGACCCACAAGAAGCATTCCTGAGGGAGATGACTTAAGGTGGGCCGAGCATGGTAAATAATGATTAAAAGATTTAATCATCTAACTGCGGTTAGTGTTCATATGCATATGGTTAATAATGGAGTAGTGGAGAGGAAATTGACGGGATGACTTAGAGCACCGTGATGTTGAGAGGGACGGCGTTGTTGGACGGTGATTCATCAACAATGCCTCGAGGGAGAGTCTATGTGAGGTGAGTCCCTTGTATTCCTGGGAGAGGATATCTTATTGGATCGGACAGTTCTCACAGGTCAAACTAGGCGATCTCTGACAATCCCTCTTTGCAATCAGGATCAATGAGAGGGATGCCCAGAAAGCGTTTGTTACGATACTGTCCTGTTATAGACTGTTCCCATGGAACTTATTGATCAATTGGCTTATGAAATGCTTTTCGGTGCCTACAAAGTGGCTTAGTATGAAACTTGTACTCTTGATTTATTTCCGACCAGGTTATTGGGAGGATATTGGGGTAAGGTGGATGATCATGACATAGCATGCATATATTACACTTGTGGAAGTGGATTCCCACATTTGAGTTACAAACATCATGCATCATTAACATTATGCACATATTATTACTTATGGTTATGATATTTGTTTATGAAATGTATGTTGATACATTATGGTTTATGTTGATAAACGATAAGTTATGATGTCGGTTATAGAAATATATGTGTATATTATTATTTGGGGTTATGATTCTCACTTATGTGTTATTTAATTATAGTCATGACATCTTGTCGATAAATGATATATTGATAAATGGTGAATTATGATATTCATGAGAATAAGTGTTGTTTACATTAC
>NW_017725487.1:0-26464 GCF_001865875.1 Lupinus angustifolius
TTTCTTTGGATTTTGTATATGTTAGTGGCGATGTAGTTTCCGCCTTTACTAACCTAGTCCGTATGAACTGACTATGACTTAACCCATTATATATATCTATGATGATGTATATTCAGGAAATGTTGTATCATTTCAGTTACCGTTAGGTAACCGGTTTTGATTTCCGCGTTATATGTTACTTAAAGTGATGTCCCGGAAAAGAAAGGTTTTTAAAAGGAAACAATTTTATGTCACCAATTCAAAAAAAAATTAACAATTTTATGTCACCAATTCAAAAAAAACAATTTACTCACTTTTCCGCGTAATAAATGAAGAGTATTTTTCGGGGCGTTACACATCAAATCAACGTAAAGAAGCTAACTTTGAAGTACACAAACGTCAAAAGCAAAGAAATAGTTAGGACATAAGCACATGAGGAGAGTCTAACCTAAAAGATTAATATTAGGTGGGAGAACCTCATGATTTAAGTACCACATACAATTTGTTATGCTAACCAAGATAGGATTACTAACATTGTCGCCTCTTTAAGGGTCAACCTCCATGACGACTTTCACTCTATCGACACTAATCTGATGGCATCACCGATAGTAGCGCTTTTGTGACAACTCTTAATGAAGGACAACAATTAATGAGACTTAAGCATATGAGAAGAGTCCAACTCAAAAGAGTATTAGATACTGAGTTTGTTATATTATTCAATGTGTCACTCCTAACAAAAACATACTAAGGAATCAAATATCCCAAAAATAAAATACCTAAATCCGAAAGTTCTCACTATAAATAAGGTTTTTCAACTCTGGATGAGTCAATGAGAAAATTTCACAATATTAATTTTATGTTTTCCGCATTATTTTCGTAATATTGTATCAGAGCATTTAGGCTTTGGTTATCGTTGTGCATTCTCTACAATTATTATCTCTCTCTTCCAAGATTTATCTTCATCGACATCACACTCCAAAAAAGTAATTATTATCAGAGCCTTCAAGAAGTGGGCTTAGTGGTGGCTGGAGAGCATTTGCATTGGAACATAAGTTGGATGATGGTGACGCACTTGTTTTTTAATTGATTGAACCAGCAAGATTTAAGATTTATACTGTTAAAGTATTTTCAGATTCAATTGAAGAATATGAAAAGGAGGAGCATGAGGAGAAAGAAGGAAACATGCGTGCAACAAGAGTACTAAAAGCTGGAAGTAATGATGAATCAAAATCAAAGAAGACAAGAAATCCAAAACCGACTATTGTTGTACATGAAACCAACAAATCAGAGAGTTCTCAGGAGCATCTGCCACAAAGTAGCATTGACAATGAAGTCAAAGCATAAGAGAATATACCAGAACAGAAGTTATCACAAATTTCGGGACAAATATTAAGTTCTCTAGCAAAAAAATCAACAACAAGATCAACAACAACAACAACAAGATCAACAACAACAACAACAACAACAACAATAAGATCAACAATAACAAGATCAATAACAACAAGATCAACAACAACAAGATCAACAATAACAACAAGATCAACAACAACAAGATCAAGTGATTGAGAAAATATAATCACGTTAGGATCGAGATTCCGATCCATTACATTATAATATCAATTGAATTATCAAGCTGGAGTCAATGTCATTTACCCTCCAACTTAAGGTGGGCTATTGAAGAACAAAACTACCACATTTTACATATTTTACACATTTTATATAATTTACACATTTTACACATGCTGAATTATTTTTTAACATGTGTTTATTAGTTTGTTAGCTAGTTAGTTTACACTATAAATAAGGTTTTTCATGCCTTATAATACAATGAGAAAATTTTACAATATTCATTTTATGCTTCCACATTATTTTCACAATATACAAATAGAACCCAACAAGAACCAAAGCAGATAAAAGAAGCAATGTAGAATTAAAAGGTTTTCTAAACAAATCCATGATGGAATTGGAATTTGAGTGTAGGACTATTTGAGTAGGAGTGTGATTTTTGTGGGACTGATATCTCTTGGATAAGAAACTAATTCTTTTCAGATGTATAGTTGACCCTTCCAACAGTTCAAAATTTTGGTTATTATGGGATGAAGCATCTATTCTAGGAGCCTGACTTGCAAGTGCCTTCGATGGTTATATAGCAAACTACTACAAGGAAGAGGATTATAATGCCCACTATTATTCGGAATGCTAGTGGATCCATCATTTATGCTTTTTTATTCTTGCTTTCTTTAGCTTATATTGTATATATTTGTTCCTTAAATATGTACTCTCCGTTCTGTTTCTGGTTTATGTTTATTTCCACTTCGCTTATCAGGGAGCACATCTGTTGTACTACAAAGTGTGTCACTCCCTGTGACACTGCTTGTAATTGATTGTAAAAAATACATTTAAGTTAAAAAAATAATGATTATGTATTTTTTTGATCAATCATAAATAATGACACATGGAGTGGTATACTTCTATTGGACAACAGATGTTCACCCTCGCTTATCACGCAGGCAGCAACATTCAGTGCAGCTTCCAATTCTTAGGTTAATGACAGAATTTGATCTTTTTCTTACTACCAATAGTAAACTAAATAAAAAATTAAAAGATTAAAATCTGTGCAGTGATAATATCAAATTTTTACATTGTCAGCACATCATTCATCATTGATTTGCAATACTTTCGTTTGAAAGTCAATGGTAGTTAACATATGAATGGTGAATTGTGGAGATTCGCTGACAATGTAAAAACAGTCAGTATATACATATTAAATTCAAAAATTAATGTCTCTTAGAGTTTATTATTGTCTATCTAAACAAATATATTTTAAGATCCTTGATATTTTTAGTCATTTTACTATTTAACATTACCTTATATCATTATACCAATTGGTATCTAAATAGATTTTTAAATTAAAGTAAAGGCTCCCAAATAGTTGCAATATAATATTGAAATTAAGATAAACTAATTAGTTTTAACATTTCCTCACTAATTTTTTGGGACAATTTAATTTCTACTTGGACTATTTTTTTGGTACTACTCTTACATTAATCTTGACTGTCAAATGATTATTATTTGTTTTTAATTTTTATATATATCCCTATTATTTTATTGTCTTATTTTAAGACTGAAATTTATTTAATTCTTATGAATTAATTTGTATTTTGACAATTGCTTATGTTGGCTAACATACAATCATTTGTTGTGATCGTTGAGTTTGATGACATTGATTTCCGTGTGAGGATAATAGTAATTTAACATTATCTTAATATAGGGATCTATTTCTCCAACAGTTAAAGTCTAAGATTTATTTAAAATAAAAAATATTTTATAATGACTACTTACAAATTGCATAAAATTTATTAGTTTTATGTATTTTTTCCATTTTTTATCAGTGTGTGTTATATGGCGACATGTGGTAAGTTGTGCTACTAAGTATGGATTATTCACCATTTACATGAATTACTTTTCTTGAAGAGTCAATAATGATTAAATATGAATGGTGTATCATACAATGATAGTGTATAAAACTCATACTTTATAGATGTATATATTTTTTCCTCTTATTATATACTAAGAATTGCTAGTGGCCTAGTGTTTGAGCTGTATTTGTGCAAATGCCCTCCTACTAATAGTTAAAGGTACAATTTTATCTATAAAGTTTATCTATAAAGTTTATCTATAACTTGCAGATAAACTTGATAGATTTTCCATTTTTAACTATCACATTCAAATTGAAAACTTTAGTCCAAAATTGAAAGAGTCTTGAGGATAAATATATTAGGTAGGATCAAAACAAAAAAGTCATCAAACCAAATTAAAATAACAAGAAAAATAGCCATATGTTTCGTTCAACAAAGGGGAAGGAATAGTTTTCAATGAAGGAAATGAGAGAGAAGGTGAAATAGTTTTACATATTTGGTATTGTTAAGCTCGGGGAGAGAAAGAAAAATAAGATTTATTTTCCTTCTCCTTATTTGGTATGAAAGTGGGTGAGAGAAATTTATCACCAAAATGTCAAAAAAAAATTATTTTTTTCCTCCACAAAAATCAAAATTGGAGATTTTGACCCGTAAATCTTACTTCTGCCTTCTAAAGTATTGAATCAAACAAGGAATGTTTTTTTATTAAAACCTTTACCTATCCAATTTTACAATATGAAGATTGGTTTATCACAAACTACACGTTTCTCGAACCAAATATAGTATGAGAACAACAAATATTTGTGTCAAATATTTTATTTTGAAAAATGCTTTGAGGACAATAATCATTTTGTCCTTTTTATTTTATTTTTATGGGGTAAAGTATTGTGTGATATAATCTACAACTTCTCCATATCATAATTGTAAGACTCTAATTTTTATGACAAAAAATGATATGAATATGTTGAAGGCGAAAATTACATAATCATCAATAATGTCTTTAGAAAAAACCTTTTTAAATCTCATTAAATATATTAAAAAGATTTATTAAATTTTTACAATGATATTTAATAGAATTTGAATACTCCTTGAAGAAAGAAGTTGAAGAACTCTTTCAAAGAACTCTAACGCACAAGATAAAGGAATACCTCAGAACTTTTATTAATATGAATTGAATTGATTGAATAAGAAGTGAGTCAATATGACTTATTTATACAAGAGAAAAGAATAAAAAGAAAGCTTGTAAAACAAGTAACTAACATAAACCTAACTTGCTAATTCCTAACTTTCTAACCAACTATCATTTTCCAAAATAACCTATCATATATCTTTAATATATCCCTCAAGCTGGTGAGTGAAAATATTTACTCTCCAACTTGGAATTGATTTGAAGCTTGATTTGAAGTAATAACAACGCTTAACCACCCATGGCAGAAGCTATATCATCAAAAACTTAACCATCCATAGCAGAAACTATATCTTTGCTTAACCACTACGGATAGAAGCTACCCATCCAATGCTTAACCATCCATGACAAAAGTTATATCTGAGCTTAACTATGATGGACAGAAGCGAACCAACCATTGATGATGAAAGAGAGAGAACGGATCAAAATCTTGATCCTAATGAGATGCTTCTATGATGAATAAGAAAGAGGGGTAAATGATGAAGAATAAGAAAAGGATGTAATCTTGTATAGGATAAATTGGTCATGGTTCTCCATTTTTGAAGAGCTTGAGGATATCAAGAAGCTAGCTTATGTACTTGAAAATAATTTTTTTGACCAAAAACAAACTCCTTTGATATGAATTTGAAGGTTGATGAAGAAGGTGATAATGAAGAATTTAGGGCCATATGTTGAAAAGAAACATTGGATGCTGAAGAACAACGCAAGAGCAATCAATAAAATCAAGACAGTCTTGTCACATGCAGTATTGTCACCTATTGGAAGCAAGATAACACTAATGAAGGCCATTGAGATGAAAAAGAAAGCACCACCATGTTCTTGATTGTTGAGTCACTAAAGAAAGCACTTTACTCATATTTGGCAATGGCTCAAGTAGCATAATTTGGGATCTGACTGATCCATATACATTATTGAGGCCTTTAAGAAATCTTATGACCTTGCCCTCAATTCTACATTTCTTGATATTAAGCAGAGCAACACAGGTACATTTAGGTGGAGGCCTAAAATTATCTAACTCATCCCATATGATTTTCATTTGGGTGAAGTAGTCTGATATGCTTAACTCACCTTGTCTAAAGTTTGCAATGGATTCTTGTAGCTCTACAATTCTAAAAAGATTTCCTTGGGAAAATCTTTCTTCTAATTCTTCCCAAACTTCATAGGCCTTATCAATCCAGAGTATGCTTTGTGATATAGAAGGAGACACTGATCTATTGATCCAGGAGATGACAATATTATTTGCTCTTTCCCATGTTGGATACATAAGGTCTGTTTTAGGTGGCATGAGTATAGATCCATCTATGAATGGTAGTTTTTGCTTGGTGATGAGGCTTAGTTTCATGGCTCTTGCCCATTGATGGTAATTCTTCCCATTTAACACTAGTGATACTAGAGCAATTCCTGGATTTTCTGATGGATGAACAATGTAAGGATAGATACTATCTTGTAGTGATTCAGCTGCCAAAATTGCTGATGCCATTGAGGGATTGATTGAAGACATTAAATATAGTAGAGCTCTTCTATACCATAATAGAATTTGAATACTCCTTGAACAAAGAAGTTGAAGAACTCTTTCACAGAACTCTAATGCACAAGATAAAAGAATACCTCAGAAATTTTATTAATATGAATTGAATTGATTGAATAAGAAGTGAGTCAATATAACTTATTTATACAAGAGAAAAGAATAAAAAGAAAGCTTGTAAAACAAGTAGCTAACATAAACTTAACTTGCTAATTCCTAACTTTCTAACCAACTATCATCTTCCAAAATAACCTATCATATATATTTAATAATATTTACTGAGAGTAGAACTTAGTTCATAAGTCACATGGAAATTATATCAAATTTTTTAAAATGACTTATACAAATAAAAATATATATAAAAAGTCAAGTGCATGATTGTGTGAAATGAGTCGTTTACATGATTCAAACTTATACTCCTTAGACACGTGACCGAAAAATTCAAATAACCTAAATGTAGAGATGTAAAAATCTCACTAACATTGTTTTAAAAACTTCTAAATTAAGACATTTCTTGCTGTCGTGACTAAAGAATAATATAATGGGAAATCTTTAATATATATTAACTTATAATATATTGCCAATTTAAATTATAATATAGTTAACTTTTGGCATAAATAAGACTTATTATGACAACAAAATTGATTTGGATATATGACATTAAATGTCCTAAACCTTCCATCCATAATTAAAAGTTTTGAACACAACACACTTTCTGGAAGTGATTTTTTCTCACCCAACATCACGAGTTCTTAAGAACAGTGTTGTTAAAACCGTACCGGTTATCAAACCGGTCAGGGTACTGGTATAGTGGTACAGTGGTTCAACCAGTGGTTCAGTAATTAAACCGCATGCCGGTTAAACCGGACATACCTACTTATATTTATATATATATAAACCTATAACAAAAAAAAATTCCAAATATGTAGCTCAAATTTATAATCAATATTTATAATGTACTCAAAATTCACATAAATAAACAACTTTAAGTCTTTAACAAATTCAAAGTCTAAATTAAAAAACATATATCAAACCAAAAGTATCACTTAACAACCGCAAAATATAAATAAATGACATAAGTTCACAACTCATTCTACAAAACAAATAAATTTGGAGTTTTAACATTTAACACCAATGAATCAAAGTTGTCTATGAATATTATACTTTTCTACTAAATCCTATCTTCAGACAGTACTCCAAGATTACACAAATGTCACGTTAGGAACCAAAATGTGTAATCTAAATATGTCTCGGAAGTATGTGCCTTGAACGGGTTGAAGAATTGTTGGAAAGATGTGTCACCTTGTAATGAATTTTTAAGTTTTTAAGTTTTTTTAAAAAAAAAATATATGTGTATAACCCGGCCGGTTTAGTAAAATACCGGCCGGTTCACCGGTTTTGACCGGTTTTTGACCGGTTTTGATACTTGGCCGGTTCAACATCTGTACTGTACCGTTCAGAGGCCCGGTTCACCGGTTTTCCGGTTGAACCGGCCGGTACGATACGGTTTTAATAACTATGCTTAAGAATGACTAACCTCTTTTCTTGGAATAATTATATCTACAAGTGACTGAGAATTTGTTTGTTTGTACTCAAGTTAATTAATGGATCCACATACTCCTTCAACAATCAACATAATTGAGTCATATATCCCCTTAATATTCAACATTAATGAATCATAGATCCCCACAACATAATTGGACATAGATCCCTTCACAAACAACAATCAAATAATTAAATCATTGATTCCTTCAACAATAAATATAGTTAGATCATAAATTCCATCAATAATCAAAATGCTTATTCCTCAAAGAAAAAGAGGATATTCAAAACAAAGTTAAACAAAATATAAAACACATTTGAAACTATATAATTATATAATCATTATTCGTAATATAATATATAACTTTGTGACAATTTTGAACGTTTTCTTTCATGTTTGTTATATATGTATATATTCTTATGTATTCGATGATAAATGTGATTGATCTTTGTCTTCATGGTTGCTATATACAAATCATAAGTTAAAGGAGAAGTATACAAACAAATAAAACATGATTTTAGGTAATGAAAAGAAAGAGGCATAGCCATTGTTAAATAGAAAGAAATTTATAAACTTGTACTATGTACTTATTATATAGGTGTGTCTCTTATATAGAAAACCAAGTAAGGATATTATGTAAAAAATCATCGACAATCCACAATTCATCCAAATTAAATTCATATGCTAGAGTTAGTGGATTTAAATGAATATAATACAATTGATAATATGGATAATAGATAGATTCAAATTCATCCATTATATTCAATGTATATCTATGGATATATCCATTTGATTGAATATCTAATCCATCCAAAAAACAAAAAAATCAAAAATAAATTTCTTTACTTTTCAATTTCATTTAATATTCAAGAAAATTAAATTCAAGCAAATTCATTCATGATTCTCACTTTCACTTTTAATATTTTATCAAATTGATATCAATTATATGACATGCATATGTAGTTAATATTAAAAGTTTGTTATTAAGTAAATAATATATATAAGTATGAGAAAAAATATATATACAATAATAGTCTATGAGTTTTATACATTGTCATTACATTATCCGTCATTTATATTTAATTATATATAATAATAGATAATATAATGAATGTATATAAATTTTTACACTTACAATACATAAATATTACATTCTTCCTTTTTTTTAAATGATATTTTAACGTCAAAATTATGGTTCTCACCTTCTCCTGTCTACATTAACTTCCCGTTTTCATTCACATAATTATCCCACCGACCTCCAACACACTCAGTTGCACTACATATCATGATATCTTGATTTGTTATTGTTTTTAAAAACTTTTTATTGTTGTGTTTAATTAGTAAAAATAAGGAATATTTTGTATATTTTTAATTTATTACCTTTTTAATTAATAGTAATAAAATATTTTAGAACGGCGAAATAATAGAACAAAATAAGAAACATGATACATTTTCTTAAAAAAATAATCTGTAATGATAGTCTTACATATAAAAATATGACATGTGACACAATGTGGTAGTTTTTATAAATAATTAATAGAATACTACTTATGTGTATTATAAGAACATGTGGTAGAGAATTTATAAGTTATTGTATCATTATTACCGAAATAGTAATACTCTTTTCCATTGATTGAGAATAATCAAACGCTTAAAAAGGTGCTTTTAGTTTGTGTTTAATTGTTTATCGACACTGTGTAACACAAGTTGTGTTGAAGAAAGGTACAAATATTTAACTCTCATGAAAATAAGGAAACAATATATTAGTGTTAAAGTAATTCAAATGAATAATAGATAATGTAGGATATATAATTTTTTATATTAACAATGCATAGATATTATAGTATATAAGTATTTGTTAAAAACTTTGTACATAGAACTTTAATACTTTGTTTGATTGATGAAAGAAAATGAGAAAATAGAAACATTTGAGACATACAATAAAGAGAAAAAAAATGTGAACAATGAGTAGATTTTTATTATTTGTTAAAATCTTTGTACATAGAACCTTAATGCTTTGTTTAGTTGAGGAAACAAAATGAGAAAATAGAAACATGTGAGACAGACAATAAAGAGGAAAAAATGCGAGAAAATGAGTAGATTTTTATATTGTTTGGTACTAGAGAAATGAAGAAGAAAGAGAAGAGAATAGATAATGATATTATATTTTAAAAGACAAAACTAACCTTAAATAATAAAGAATAACTAAGTATTATTATATTAGTAAGTGTTAAAATTGTCATTTCATTAAATACACTCTCTTCATTCACTTTCCAAGAGAATTAAGGTGTGTTTGGTTTCAAGAAATGTTTTCTATTTTCATTTAAAAAAAAACAATTTTCATTTTCATGTTTTCATTTCCTCAAAACATGTTTATTATTATTTTCAATTTCAAAATCATTTATCCTAAACTTCACAATCCAAAACATCTTTGCAATTAATTCAATTCTAAATTTTAATCACTAAAATAGTGAAGTCAATGATTTCAACAAATTTTATGTTATCAATACGTTGAACAACTTTAATCGTTGAAGTTGGTCATTAGCTATCACAAAGACGTGGGGAAGATCATAACCAACATTATGCAGTTGATACTCTTCAAAAAGTTAAAATTAAAATAAAATACTAATATACAAGTGTTCTATTATTTAATTAAAGTTACAATAACTTCAAGGGGTGACAATTTTTATCCCAAAATTATATATTATCATACCCATTGTCGAGTTATTTCACCAATACCATATGAGAGGTAAAGAAAAATTGCTATGTTGAGAGATACAAAAATAAATTCTATTATGAATGTATGAGGTGGTCTAAATGAGCGGTGTATTCATCAATTTATTTTGGGGTTTTGTTGATTTATGGATAGAGTAATTGAAAAATATATATATACTCCCTTCATTTTGCAAATTGTGATATTTATGGTTAAACACATAGTTTAAAAAATTATTAAATCATATAAAAATCTATAAAATTTGTCTAAATAATCACATTTAATGCATATCGAAAACAACATTACAAAAGAAATGAAGAAACATGTGGTTAAAAGATAAGTAACAAATAATGGTATAAGCAGAAAGTAAAATATAAATGTTTATTGATTTCAAAAATATCAAAAGATTTGGAATAAAATTGAAAAGTTAAAACATAAAAAGATATTAAATTCATTGGAGCAACAAAAGTTTTAAAATTTTCAATAAAATGTCATTTCCTCGTTATTGAAAATGATATTTTTTCATTTTCAAAATTTCTGGAAATGATGCTAATGTTTTCAGAAATATGAAATGAAAACAACAATACAAACATATTTTCATCATTATTTTCTATTTTCATTGAAAATGAGAACAAATAATGACCAAAACAAACACACCTTTACTTTTTGTGGGTTCCACATCTTTTTTAGTTCATCCACCCTTTCTTTCTCCCCATCCAAATGGGTGAAAAACTCAGTTTCTCTCCTACATCTTCTTTCCCCTCTTTATCTCTCAAACAAAATGAAGAGGAAGGCTAAATGTCGCATACTTATAGAATATTGCAAAAATATAAAAAAATTTAAAGTTCAAAAAATCACTTTTAAAAAATAATTAGATGGTGGTTGATACAATTTCTATAATTTGCTACGATTATTGTTATTATGGCGACTAGGCCCCACATTCTTCTAGGATTGGAGATTCTTATGGTATGCTATCTGTTCCATCATATTTTTCTCATACATTCTACACTTATTCACCAAGGTAGACATATGCTTAGTCTCTTAGAAACTAACCATTGTTTTTAATTCTGGTTTGAGTCCATTTTCAAATTGAATGCACTTAGATCTTTCATTCTCAACTTGTTGAAAATATCTTGAGAATTTGGACAATTCTTCAAATTTTGTGGCATATTATCCCATTGTCATGTTTCCATGCTTGACTTCTACGAATTCTATCTCTTTCTTCAGACGAACGTCCTCGGGAAAGAACTTTTCAAGAAACTTCTCTCAAAATATGATCTAGGTAATTTTCTGTTGTTCTACTTCCATCATATCACTTCTATGATCTAGGTAATTATATTTATTTTCTTTTAACAAATATAATATTTTCACAATCATATCACTTCTATATTGTATTATAAAAACTAACTACCCAATGACACATAAAGTATATACTCATACAACAACGTCATTGTCAGAGTCTAAAGTAGATAGTCTAGATATCCAAAATATAATTAGGTACAAACCAGTACAAATAGGGTAAAGATATACATATATATATATATACACCACAATAGGCCATGTGGCTAGGCAAACACTGAGACTATCATTAACAACAAAACACTAATGGTAAAGCCATACATCGAAACTATCATTATATCACTGATGAGGTCTCCACCTGCTACCACCCTCTCGCACTAACCTCTTTTGAATGTAACTCGGGTTCCTCCTCATCACTGGAAATATAGATAACCTCATCTATATCATTAGGACCGACAGGTAGGGGAGAATATGTTAGAGACAAATGGGATAATCAGGTCCTCTTTCCCTGAACTCACATATCAGCCTCGACACTAGGAATCCTCCCTCACACTTTGTGGGAAGGAGACCCTAGTGTGGACTCAAGGATACCCCTCATAGGAGAGGTGGGTGGATCTGAGTGACTACTCAATGTTCACGTGCACCAAGGACATGTACAAGTCTTCATCCCGAAAATGACCAGAAGGCCACTGACCTAAGTCAATTCTAGCTGAGAGATGGAACTTCTCACTGAAGAACTCGAGACATCACGAAGCCGCTCACCGCTGGATCGATAGAAATGAGAAGAACTAAGAGGGAGTCTACAAGAACGAATAGGGGGAGTAGAATCAAACCTGACTAGAGCATGATATGGAGATCTCTGTTGTAACTCGTTTCCATCCAGAATGTGCATGACATATACTCCCAGCACAGTAGAGCGGCATGAAATTGGTCAACTAAAAATGCTGGTAAAATACTCATGATGTCTATATCTCGCCAGAAAACCGCTAGGCCCAACGTCAACCTATAACACTGAGTTTTTCCGAGCAAGTTTAATTAAGTAATTAATTGTTAATGAATTAATTATAGAAATTAATCAGTAATGTTTTAGGCTAAACCTCAGTTGAGTTTTAGTCTTGTATTATAATATTCTTGCTTGTCCTATATTTTCAAGATTTTTGGAGAATAAAAGTTTCTGAGACGATTTCAGATTGTTTTATCGAGTTTTCGCCCATTTGTTGAGTTCCATAACTCGGAATCGAATTCTGATTTCTCCGTTGGCTTCAAAATATTATTTCTAGGCAAAACAGATACCAAGTTTGTCCATAAATGATCTCTAGATATTTTTACCTCGAAATTCAAGTTTCGACATTTCGGGCAAAAAACCTAAATCGGTAGATCGTATATTTCTGGATGAAGTTACCCGGTAATACTTGGGAATGTTTTCAATTTCGAAATCATGTCACATTAATCAAGTCGGAGTATTAATCATATCAAGGGTCAATGGCTTGTCAAACAAGCAAAGCCAAAGATTCCATAATCCCCTAAATCACTCACCTCTCCTCACTCCACCACCATTAGATACATCACCTAAGCTAGCCTAAAGCCAGATTTCCTCTCATTAATTTTCAGATTTTAGAGAGGGTGAAGCTCTCCTATAAATACCTCACCCCATCCTCTCATTTTTACACAAATTCTCCTAAAGAAAGTTAAGGTATTCTTTCTTTTTTTCTCTTCTCCATTTTTCTCCACATACACCATGAGAAAATCATGATCTCTTAGTATGTTATTCATGGAGTTGAGTTTATGTTTGTTTTATTTAAATATTTTGTAAGTCATGACTAAAGGGGATGATAATGAAATCATATGAACCTTTGTGTAGTTTTTGACTTATGTAAAACTTAAAATTTCTTCCTTGATCATAGATGGAAAACTATATCTTTGAACAATGTTAGATGAGTTTATTTGCTTTAGAAATATTGAAAATTATTGTTAGTATTTGAATGTGTTTAAAGGTGATGATTTGAACATCAAAGGAACCTTTATTGTGTTTAAGAAAAGTTTATGTCTATTCTTGAAAGTTCAAAATGTTTGAGTTTTGTTGAAAATTTTCATTTTTAAAAGGTATTATATGTAAAAGGTTGTTTAGCGTATGTTATTCTTTGATTTCCAAGTTAAAGTAATGATTTGGGATAAAAGATGATTTATTAAAGTCTTGACTTCATAAACTTAAAGTGTTATGAAGTTTTGGATAGTAAAGTAGTAAAAATGTTAACTTATGATTTATAGTTCATGACTATGAAATCAACACCTATTAACCCTTGAGGTTATCCTAAAATTTGGAGGTGTTGAGATGATCATGAAATTAGTTGTGTTTTCTTTAGTAGCATACTTTAAATGGGGAGATTGACCTAAAAAGTCTTGACTTTATAAACCTAAAGTGTTATGAAGTCTTAGATAGAAAAATGATTTCAAAGTGTTGATCTTGGTTAAGTTAGCTTACTTTAAAGTGGTAAGATTGACTTAAAAAGTCTTGATTTAAAAGTATTGATTTTGTTTAAGTTGGCTTACTTTAAAATGGTAAGTCTGGCTTAATAATATTACTTAAAAAGGTTAATCTTAATAAAAATGTTTTACTTGCAAAAGATAAGTTTTATGAATAGTTATCATTACCGGAAAAATGTAATGAAGTGGAAATACATGTCTAGAAAAGTTTCGTCTAAAGAAAGACTTGGTATTTAAGTGTGTCTGTACGACCCACCTCTCTTTCCTAGGAACTAACTTGGTTTATATCCACAGATTATGACATAATTCTGTTATAAGTTTTGTTAAAACTTTACTTTAGAAAGTGTCGTTGTGTTGTAAGACTTTCAATGATAAATGATGATTCAAGAAATACCTAACCTTGAATCGGATGGATGAAAGAGATTAAGTTCATTTTAGATCGAAAGTTTTATTTTCACATAAAATGTTATTTCATAAGAATAATTATTATCAAAGTGACCTAATTAGCGTTATTTTGATTTTGGCGTGATAAAGAGTTCGAGAAGAGACCGGACGAATTTAGCTAACTTGGAATCGAGGAAACAATTTGCATGACACAATCAGGTGAGAGAGAAAACATCGTGACACAGTTGTGTTCGAATATGCTGCAGGACCTCCAAACTCCCTCACAAGTTCGGAGTTGTCTTGGGTATTAAGAAAACGTGTACTTAATCAATTGACTTTTTTGTTTGGATTAAGTACAACAATATTTCTTATGCCGAATTATCTTAGGTTATGTTTATGTATGAAGATGCCATGAGTATTCATTGCTCGAATAACTGTTCTAAGAATTATATGTATGAGATAATTGTTAAATTCAAGGCTTAAAAACATGTGTTATAAATGAGAAAAAATTTCAATGAGAAAACAAATTTAACTAAGTTTCAAGCTTTTCTCGCTTGAGAAAGACAACTCTCACTTGAGCAAGACATCTCTCGCTTGAGCGAGAAGTGTCCAGAGAAAACAGATTTTCGCACTCGGGCAAGACAGCTCTCGCCTGAGCTGAAATATGCACAAAGAAAACTGGTTGTTTTCTTGTTTAAGAGAGACAACTCTCGCTTGAGACACATGTGCCTTATAAAAATGGTGATTCGCTCGCTTGAGCGAGAGGGCTCCATACAGACAAGACTTCTTAAGTTGTTTGAACGATAACTCTCTTATGTGCAAGAGTCTAATGACATTTTTGCCATCACGAATTCATTCACTTCCAATCCTATTCAATAAAATCTAAAACCCCTTTATTGGAGATAATGTTCTTTCAATAAGTAAATGTTGTAAAGATGAATAATTATATGAAATTATTAGAAATGATACAAAGAAGAGTTGCCATATCTAAAGTGATGTATATCCAGGGTGATTCAGCGATGACTCTTAGTAGTGCTGAGGTTTATTCTCTGTGGTTTAAATGTTAAGATCGGGTTCCACTAGAAGCATTATTGATGGGAGATGTCTTAGGATGGGCACATCGTTATAAAAGATGGATTAAAAGCTTTAATTTGCTAACTTCGGTTACTGTGCATATTCATTGTGAATAATGAAGTAGTGGAGAGGAAATTTAAGGGAGGCGAACGAGCTTCGAGATGTTGAGTGGGACAGTGATGGCGGTGATTCGTCAACAAAGTCTTGAGGGAGAGTCTAGGTGAGACGAGTCTCATGTATTCCTGGATGAGGTACTCTGTTGGATACAATAGTGCTCATAGCGCAAACTAGAGAATCTCTGACAACCCCTCTTTGAAATGAGGACCAATGAGAGGGATGCCCAGAAAGTGTTTGATACAACACCGTCCTGAAATGGAAAGTTCCGTTGGAATAGATTGATCATATATATATCCTTGCGAGGAATAATTTTTGGTGCGATCAAATCGGCTTGTTGTGGGACCTGCACTCTCGGTTATTTCTGAACAGTTATTGGGAGGATAATGGTGTAAGGGTGGTGAACATATGCATAGCATGCATACATGGTATTTATCAATATTGATTCTAAAATCATAAGTTTTATACTTAATTCATCATTAATACATGTGTGTATGATCGTATAATATATTTGTACTTGTTCTTTGTCCTGAGGTGATAATATGTGTAATTCCACGACGTCAATGATAAGTTTTTCATTAGATGTTTTACTCCCTCTCTTTATTTTTGGTGTAGTCGTATACATCCATGTTTAGATGGATAAATCGGCAATGATCAGGGGCTACCACTTTACCATGCCCTAGGAGGGGCATGAAGTGTTGAAGGAAACAAATACACCTACATTGGTCCCTACAACCTGGAATTGGATCTTGTATGTGATGGCTTCGTGTTTTATCTCCCGACACATTACGCATATCGGGAAGCATCGTTCATCCTACCAGAGTGCAGGTTCGTACTTGCCGGTCCATCCGCACCAGCTGAGGCACTAGGCAGATCGGAGGTTGTCAGGACCTGACCCCAACCGAGATTCTCATCTACTGATTCAACGCCAAGAGGGACGGAAGGAGCAGGCATGACTACTTCATCAGGGCCTAGGGGGTACACCCTGGACCCTTCGATGGATTGGGCAGCAGATGAGGTGGTGGAGGACGAGGATGATGTCTGTGTAGAGTTAATTTTCATAGAGGATTCAGTGGAGGTTATAGAGATCTCTTCAGACTCGGAGATCGAGGAAGACTCGAATGAGGTTTCCAGTGCACCATCGGTCTAGGAGTTCCTTTCTTTCTTTTGAAAGGGAACCTGTGTAGAGTACTTTTGTAATGCCAACCCCCTGTCATTATTTTATTTTTATTTGTATTTTTAGTCTTTGTTAGAGGCGAAGAATAGACCCTGCCTTGTATTTTGTAAACAATGATGTACGTATTACAAAATCAATAATTGATTAATGAGAAGTATTCAGAAAAGAATTGTGTTTCGTTCAATTATATTTTAAGTATTAAGAAATTATTTTCGCAAATGTTTGAAAATGTGACGTCTTGAAAGAGAAAGATAAAATGGAAAAAAAAAGGATTTGCAAGTTATATGTTACATAAAAGAAAAAAAAAATTATCCATTTTTCCAAAAGATTAAATATAGTAATTATAAAATGAATTTCGGGACGTTACACAACCTCTCATAGAGGGAGAGGTATCATCTCTATCACACATGGAAGGATCTAGAATGGAGCATCCGAAATCATCACTACCTGTAATAATAAACTACAGAGTAAACATCTCAATACATGTATAACAAAATATGCAGATAACATATAAATGCATAATTACAATCGTACAATATCTGACAGGTAAGTAATTTCATATGCATGATGATAATGTCATGATGAGCAAATCATGTTCAATGTCTATAGTGACAAAGTTAACGACTCCCTAATTAAGTGCATAGCAAAATGTCTCCTAACTGGGGTCAACTATCAATTAACAACAATGATATCGACACTAGTCGACCCCGACCAGTCCTATTATAGGGTAATCACGACAAGTATTGTAAAATAAGGTTTTGACCAAAGGAATCATTTTATAATAAATCAAAAACAAATTATATTAACTTGACTCTTTGGAAAACACTTTCGAAATATCATTTCCTCAACTTACTTTCTTTTTCCTTTAATTAGTAAATCAAACCTTTGTTTAAAATCCATGCACGAACATGTTTTTTTCAAAATAACACTTTACCAGCTTCCTTGTAAAATACTTTTAAGTGCTTTTTGAAAGACATAGCTAGTGAAAAGCTTAGAAAAATAGTTTCCTTTTCACTCGCTCCATTCATCTCAAAAATACCACCAATCAACTTTTATTTCATCATAAATATTCAAATGATGCCATGAGAATGCATAATGACAGTTCTTATCATAGTATGACAGTTAATTCAACATTAACATAGCAATTCAACATTTGACAAAATATTGAAGCAACCATGAGTCATATCATCCCGTAATCTCAATAATCAATCTAGTCAAGCAATACTCATTCAATACTAACACAATTTCATCGATCAGTCACATTAGTTATAATTAAGTATCTTTTGACCAAATGAGTCTCTGTGCTCATTTTTTCACAGCCACATCAATAGTATTCGATTATATTCGCCTTAAGCCTAGCTTAGAGATGCACGATTATCTTTGGCACCATTTCTAAGCTCATGCATAAAAAAAACCTTATGTCCATACCTTCACTTGTACTACACTTCCTTGCTGCAGCTTGCCTTATTACCAAGTACCTGATTACGTCTTAAACGATCAATTTCGACATTCTGACTTTATTATAAATACTTAAAAGATTGTCCTAAAAGAGCTATAGACATTTCAATATATCCGAATATTTTATTTGGATACAATTAGAACCTTAACCAGGCACAATAGGAACTTCACAGACAGTTTTGGCTTAAAAACCTAGAATTGGCCTGAAAGGCCTCGATTTAGTGCTTTATGTGAGGTAACTGACCTCCCGTTGTCATAGGGCTCACATAAATGTGTCATAATTCTTCGAGAAGGTAGTATAACCATATTAAGAGAACCTAGGCATTAGGTATATGACATTTGAGGTCATACCTAGGCCATTTGAGGAATTATCAAAGAGTATCGAGGATCTAAAGATTGAACTGTGACATTAATGATGTTTATGTTATACAATCATTACATAACGTATGGGTAAGTTCTGAAACCCTTAGATTTTTCATGATTAACACCAAAGCACATCTGAAACAGAATGACAAAAAAATCCAAAGAACATGGATATGGATAAATTATGTTCTAGGGGTTCACACACATCTTACAACACCAAAATCACCCTTTTTCATCAACACCTTAACTTCTCAACATGATAAAGTATGGCTAGGGTTTGGGAATCCCTCACACCACAAATTTCCAGCAAGATCAACAACATGCAATCAAACTAAGAGTATCTACATCATTCCTAATCAATCTAGAGACATAATACTTCATAACCTAGCCAATATTCATAGATTCATGAGTCTCTTTAAAACATAACTCTAAGGATAACTTTGAGAGTCTTTTAAAGAGAGAATTTCAGTGATTTGAGTTCAAAATTGTGTTCCTCATAACTCAATTTAGTTGACTACTCCCTTGAGTGAAAATCTTGAGAAAGATTGGAGCTAAACCACAACCAACCCACTTGACCACCTTAACCTTGCCCGTGAAATTCAAGAGAGAAAATGAGCTATGTATAACTTATAGATTAAAAAACAAAGACCACGGACATTATAACCATACCTTAAGGGTGATGTATTCTCACTTGCATATGAGCTCGGTGAAGAAACAAAAGGAGGTTATGCCCCTTCCCCTTAAATCACCATTGCACAAGAGAAAGAATAGAGCAAGAAGAAAATGAATGTGGGTGTTTGACTTAGTTTATGAATTATGACCAAGTGATGCTACTTAGTGGCTTTTATAGAGGAGGGTTGGTCTGAGTGGATAATCAATGGAAAAAGCCCACACAATTAGATAGGTATTAGGCACTTAAGGGTATGTTAAGTGGCTTGCATGCATGGTGTTAGGTGGAGTTGACTAATATCATCTTTATGTAGTATATAGGTGTGTTTCTTGCATTTCCATATAGATGAGTATCATCTTTACTTTTCTTGCATTCTTTATGTTAAACATTGTCTAGATGAGTATAGATGATTATCTATACTTTCAGAGGACTAAGAGAGAGAGTTGTAGGTACTCATAGACAATTCAACAAAGCTCACTAGAAAGCTAACTCTTGCCGTAAAAGTTTTATCTTAACTTTTTTATTAAATTCTAGGGTTGAGATAAAATATTTCTATCTATACTAATTTAATCTCAAATGAATTATTACAAAGTCAATTAGGTTATATGACTACTTAAGCTATATTTACTAGGTTTTCATAACTAGACTTACCCGATAACGAGTAAACCCTAAACTTGGGCAGCTTAGCGTTTAAAACCAACCTGGCCTATTTTCTCGATCTTGATCTTATGTCTAAGCTTAATTCTATGTCAACTACTAATCTATGTAGTTCTTGAACAAAACTTATACATCTCAACGAAAAATTCATCCATATGTTACTTATTAGTCAAGTAAGCTAGTCCTTACTAAAATAGTCCTTATAATATCTATCTCCTTCTATCATCAATAAAATCAGAATAACACACACACATATTCACACATATAATACTTATGCTTATATCTTCTTAAGTAGAGAGCTGAAAGGAGGGATGTTACTATTTTATGATTTAAGACATTTCCACTATCTAATTGATGTTCCTACAAGCCTCACGCCAAGACTGTCTCTTGACCACACAATTCCTACAAGATAGTACACCACTTTCTTTTTACACAATCACTCATCAAAACCTATGGATATTCTTTCATTTGATAGAGCATAAGTAGACTTTATGAATGGATAAGGATTACTACACCCGATCTAATAATGATGAAATCCTTTCAAAGAACATTTTAAAGTTAATATCATAATATGCTATTGTTTTTAAAAATATATAAGCGCATAAATTCTTTCTAGTTTTTTATGAAAAAATGTGATACATTTGAAAATGAAAGTTGCTATGAAGTTTCAGAAACTTAGGAGTGCATATATAGAGTTTAGAATGGTTCCAAGGTCAATTCCAGGAGTTACAAAGGATCATACTGGTATGTTTTGATACATATTGGTTGACTTTCAAATTCTAAATTAGATTCCCAGTACTAAGTAAGCAATTACTCGAATATGGTAATCAGGTATTGGACCTTATCATCCACACAACAACATGTTACTCACTTCATTAATTGGTTACTGGACCTTACTATCCAACTAAGCAACCTCTTACTTAGTTCTTGGCAATCTATTATTGAGCTCTTAGTAACTTGTTACTCATTTCCTAGTAACCTCTTGCTTTGCTTCAAGTAATGTATTACTTTTTTCTGGTAACATGTTACTTAATTTTCTAAGTCATTTTAGAACCCTTTGTTATTGTTTTATACTTCTTTTGAACTTTGAAAAGCATTTTTGATGAGCCTTATGTGATATCAAAAATAAAATGAATTATCAAGGTGAAACCTCAAACTAGAAAGTAATAAATCATATCAATTTAACTTGAGATTTCCAATCTACAAAGCCTTCAATCTTATTCTTCTTTATTGATGTTCTTCTTCATCAAAACCTAGCTATAGTTAATAAGAGGCTTTGCTTCACAATCTTCCACTTTTTTATGATGACAAACCATATCTTTAACAATTTGAGTTTGATTTGGGTTTACTCGGATTTACTTGCCCTATATTGCATATATCTCTCCTTCTTTATCATTTTAAGTCTTGATTAACCTGAAATAAAAATAAAGACAAAACTAACCTTTCTTCTCCATTTGATATTATCAGAAAGAAAAAAAATCAATAATATCCAAGGAAAATATAATATAGGGAAACATAAATGCCAAAATCATAAGTTAGCAACAACTATTTTTCCACATGCAAATTTGTAAATGAAAACATAACAAAGTGCAATTACAAGTCAAAAACATTAAACAAACATAGAAAATGAAGAAAAATTCTAAAAAAGTCTCTAATTCGTTGTTGTCCACATAAGCATGTAGATCATCTAATTGAGTAGAAATATCAACTATATCGCCCTTCAGGTTTCTATTCATAGCCTAGCAGTGACCCGTTCTTGAAGTCATATAGTTATGCAAAATTAGAAGTTCATCCATGACCATGCGAGTTGTAGGTTCGACATCAGAAGGATGTGTAACAAGAGGATGCAAAGGAGTAGCTACGTCGGGTACGTTCGCTATTATGCTTAAATAAATATACCACCGACTGGATATTGAATAAAACTCATCTTGTGCCTCACATCCAAATCACTCTTGTGTAGGAGTTAAACTCCTCTCCAGTACTGGAGAAACCAGTACTGGAATATGTGGTTGAGAATTTTTTAAGAAGATTTTATTTATTTTTAATAGATTCTAACATGTAATCGTAGTTGTTAAAAACAATTTTTGGCCACATGTCATCATCCTATCCAGTACTGGATTCTCCAGGTACTGGAGAGGATCCATTTCCCTTGTGTAGCTGGACATATTCTTACTCATTTCAGAAACAATCTTCTCCATTCTCTTACTCATTTTCAACCTCTCCATTCTACAATATCAATCTCCTTTCTTTCTCATTCTATTCCAATCTCCACAATTTCTCCTTTTCTTTCTCACACTCAATCCAAACATCTCAAACTCATTTCTCCTTCTTAATCCAAACATCTCAATCTCATTTCTCCTTCTCAATCCAAAAATCTCAAACTCATTTCTCCATCTCAACCTTCGTCTTTGTGTGCTCCCACTCATTGAAAGGTAAGATTTTTCAAAGTCCATGTTACTAGCTATGAATTAAAATTCATGCATCTGTTGATAAAAGTGTAGAATAAATTGATTTTCATGAAATCCATGCATCTGTTGATAAAAGTGTAGAATAAATTGATTTTCATGAAATCCATGCTGAAAAATTAAACTTTTTTCAAACACTTGTGAGAACTCACTCACTCAGTTTGAGAAGAAGTGTTTGAAATGGATGTGAGAATGAACCCACTCCACACTCAAACAACACATTTTTCTCTTCCTCATATGACCAATCTCATATCTCCTAAATTCATCATAGCTTCAACCCTTCGCATGGCCAACAAGTCTCTTTCTTTTCCTTTTCCTTTTCCTTTTCCTTTATCTCCATTTATTCCTTTCCTTTCTTCTTTTTATTTCATAATACTCATTATTCATCATTTTCTATTTTCTATTTATTTTTCCATAACATCTATTAAAGTAATGCACCAAATTATAAATAGAGAACTTAATAAGAAAGGAACATATCAAAATATATGTCGGTAATGAAAGTCCTAAGTAGCACGGGTACAGTAATTACGGATATAAAACCTGAGTATCAGTATGACATGATTCCATACATACATAGGGATATAAACCATAAAGTGATTAAATCATAAGATAAGTACAATTTTATAACGCTTTACTTACAAAGTTTCATCAAAATTCCATAAAATATCTGAAGTAAAAGATATAAAAAAAGGCATGTATTTAAAGGAAGTGAGATAGTAGTTTGGCTCATTAGGCTGGTGTTTCTAGATTGGTGGAGATTGTAGAATTTTGGTAATTGTTAGTTATAATTACCATTATTCTGTTAGAAACTTCATTATAATTAGCATTACTTCATTAGAATATATTTTGGATGTTTCGTTTTGTAATAATTATCATTCTGTAATTACTTGTTGGGTTTTAATTACTTTATTTCCTTTTAATTCCCCATTAAAGTTGGCTTTTAATTTCCGGTTCTCTAATTAAATGGTATACATTCTTCTTTTCAATATAAGATTTAGTTCATTGGTTTTTAATTTCTCCTTCAAGTTGACTTTTATTTTTTACTCAAGTTTTATTCAGGCTTTTTAATATTTTTAGTTAATTCAAAAGAATTCAAAATATCATCCTGAAAGAGAAGAACCAGGATCTTTTGTCCCGAAATCTTCATGTCCTCATGTCTCAAGTCAATCATATCCCACCAAATCACATAAAAATGTTATGTTATATTTTTTAAAACTTTCTTTTCTAGTATATGTCAAATTTCCATTGGATTGGGATACAATTAGACACAGAAAAGTGGGACAGCTGATCTCCATTCGAAGGAGAATGTGACTAACGCGATTTGCACGAGAACCAGAACAAATGGCAGTTCACAATTTTAAGGGTCATTTAAAGGATTAGTTTTCTAATGCATCAGAACTAGAATGACCACTTCACGTTACACAAACTAGAACTAGAAGGGTCATTTCATTTTCTCTCTCTTTAATTACTTTACTTCTTATATAGGCATGATATCATCTGGTTAAAGCCAACCTAGAAGAGAGGGACATCCTCTCCTCCAATTTAGTTTTCCTTTCATAGCTTGCATTTCTTATTTTGTTCAATATTTATTTTTTTGTTTCATGTTTATGCAACCATTACATTTTTCTATTCTCTACTATCTGGTGAAGTGCATGAGAGGTTTCCCCACCTTTATTATGATTTCTTTAGGTTACAAGACACTTAGAAAATATAAGATTTTGTATTATGGATGTTTTATTCACTTATTTTTTCTCTTTCTATCTATCTTCCATCTTTTACATTATCATCTTTCTTTCTCAAATTTTATTAATGTTGGAGATTTTTTCCATCTATAATCCTTAGATCGAATGCGGAAAACTTAATGATCAGGGCTTTGTTCCTATAATACAATGTTTATGCCCATACATAAACCCGAATGGAAAAACCCTGATCCAAACCGCAGAAACCCCAATTGATTTCATGGTGAAAAAGAAAAGCATACATTGATTAGCCATTTGGAATTTCGAAGGTATGTGAGTATGATGATCTTCCATATGATAGAGCCTGATGGTTTTCCTTTTGCTTCTCTAGAGGGGAATCAGAAAGCAAAGAAGAGCTTATGTGTTATGATGATGTTGTTGCCTTATGGTTACCTTATGGAATTGCGATGGTGTGTTATCTTATATTTGATAACTCTTCACAATTCCCTTTATTCTCATCAGCATACTCAACAAAACTCGTTGCTCTACAAATGGGGATCATAACCCATAAAAGTAACTGAACCGGTTACTGCTTAAGTTGCAATAATTCTGATTCAGTCCCTTCATCAAATCAGAAATTGTCTGAAGGTATCTACACTTACAATATTTCATGACACATGCCCTTAGCCACCAAATTAATTACTGAATATCATTTTATATTTTGGCTAATTAAATAATAGCCATAACACAATTATAGAATTATATTTGTGACCCATAAATTGTCAGAAATTATAACACTCTCCCACTAGACACACATATGATTCTCCATACGTGTTATTCTTATTGCGCGCTTAAATATTATCATTATGACTCAGACATATCCAAATTATCCCGTCCAATAGTCATGTCTCCATATCGAATCACAGTGAATTTCGCCATATCAATCATGACTAATTCAACAATGATCACCAACATTGACACAACTAAATGACATAGATTCATCATTAAATGTGTAGCATGAAAATCACATGAATATGATCTTTATATGTCAATTTTCAACTGGTCCTACTTAACTTTAGTGAGATCATTAATAATTGCATGAAACCTTATTGTACAAAGTATAAAGACAGAATACCAAATTGAATGATTAATCAACTAAAGTTTGAATACAAAGTATCCATACAGAATACCGAAATTACATAGAACATAATAAAATGTGTGCACATTCTAACTTCCACTAAACCAAAAAATCCTCACATTGTAGAACACCCATGTGAGCAGTATGCTCATGAAAGACCTTGGGTGTGATAGCTTTTGTAAGAGGTTCTGCAATCATGGAGTTAGTGCCTAAATGTTCTATGGAAATCTGTCCACTTTGTACTTTCTCCTTAACAACTAGGAACATATTGTCGATGAGTTTCGACTTTGTTGAACTCCTATTGTTGTTGGAGAACAACACGACTGATCTATTGTCACAATATAACTTTGGTGGTCTTTCAATTCTTTCCACAATTCGCAGCCTAGTGACAAAATTTCTCACCCATGATGACTGATGTGATGCCTGATAACATGCTATATATTCAGCTGCCATGGTGGATGATGCCACAAGTGTTTGCTTGGCAGAGCGCCAAGAGATTCCACCACCAGCCAACAGATAAACATAGCCCGAAGTATATCGTCTACTATCTTGCCATCCCGCAAAATCAGAGTCAGAATACCCAATGATCTCTAATTGGTCTGATCTCCTATATGTGAGCATATAGTCTTTTGTTCCCTTTAAGTACTTCATGACCCTCTTGGCTGCTTTCCAATGGTCCATTCCTGGATTACTCATATATCTTCCTAAAACCCCAACTATGAACGCTATATCCGGACGCGTACAAACTTGAGCATACATAAGATTCCCTACAGCTGATGCATAAGGGATCTTTTGCATTTCCTGAATTTCCAGATTTCTTTTAGGGCACTAATTGAGACTAAATTTATCTCATTTAGCAACTGGAGTATCCATTGCTTTATAGTCTTGCATGCCATATCTTTTAAGTACCTTTTCTATATAGCTCTTTTGTGATAATCCAAGAATACCCCGAGATCTGTCTCGGTGTATCTGAATTCCTAATACAAACGAAGCTTCACCAAGATCCTTCATTTCAAAATTACTGGATAGAAATGTCTTGGTTTCTAACAAGGTACCCACATCATTAGTGGCAAGCAGTATGTCATCCACATACAAGAGCAAGAAAATATACTTGCTCCCACTGAACTTGTGATACAC
>NW_017725488.1:0-7245 GCF_001865875.1 Lupinus angustifolius
GATACGGATTCTTCCTCTAAGACAAAGTCTCTAACCTTATATTCCCCCTCAAACTCAATATCCTCAAAGAACGTTGTTGTACCCGTCTCAAATATTGATTTCAAATTTGGATCATAAAATTTATAGCTCCTTGATTTTTCAGAGTAACCAATAAAGTAACTGCTCACTGTACGAGAGTCCAATTTCTTTTCATGAGGCCTATAAGGCCTTGCCTCATCTGGACATCCCCACACATGAAAATGCTTTAGACTAGGCTTTCGCCCAGTCCAATGCTCATAATGTGTTTTGGCAGTTACCTTAGTTGGCACCCTATTAAGAATATAAGCTGCAGTCTTAAGTGCCTCTCCTCAGAGTGACTCTGGTAAGGTAGAGTGATAAATCATACTCATCACCATGTCCTTAAGAGTCCGGTTTCATCTTTCAGACACACCAATCATGCTAGGCAATCCTGGCATGGTGTACTGTGGGACTATACCACATTCCTCTAGGTTTTTGGCAAAAGGCCCTGGACATTGTTCACTTGAACCATCATATCTACCATAATATTCACCATTACGGTCATATCTGACGCACTTAAACCTTTTGCCGAGTTAATTTTCAACTTCAGCCTTAAAAGTTTTGAACACGTCCAATGATTGGGACTTTTCATGACTTAGAAAAATGTATGCATAATGAGAATAATCGTCTATGAATGATGAAGTATTGTTGACCATTCCAGGAAGCTGTAGGGAATGACCCACAAATATCCGTATGTATCAATTCTAAGACATCCGAAGCTCTATATGCACCAGATTTTGATTGTTTGGTCTGTTTTCCTTTTATGCATTTAACGCAAACATTAAGGTTTATGAAGTTAATCGAATCCAAAATCCCATCTGACACAAGACTCTCAATTCTGTTTTGAGAAATGTGACCTAGGCGCTTGTGCCATAATGCACCTGAATTATTATTTTCAATTTTACGCTTAGTACCACGTGATTCCACATTTAGGGTTTCTCTATAATCAGCTATAGTATTCAGCATATACAGATTGTCGTTTAACATAAGTGAACCAATTCTAATAACATTTGAATTTAAAGACAATTGAACCGAATTGTTTCCAAATGGACAACAATATCTAAATTTGAAATTAAATTCCGTCTAAAAGACGGTACAACAAAAGTGTCTTTCAAATCCAAATAGAAACCAATAAATAACAACAACCTAAAATGCCATATAGCTTCCACTTCTACCAATTTTCCATCGCCGACGTATATGTATCCTTCAACATAATTAGGCTTTCGGTAGCTCAGGCAACCCTGCATTGAAACATTGGTGTTAGAAGTTGAACTGGAGTCTAACCACCAGGTGTTTCCAGGTACTGAAGTTAAATTGACCTCAAAACAGACCAAATTAAGAAATGTACATTTCTTAGCACGTCAGGCGTGATACTTCACACATTTCATCTTTTGATGTCCAGTTCCTTTGCAAAAGTAACAGACATCGGTCTGCTTCTGCTTTGTTTGCACTTAACACTTAGTAACTTCAGCTCTGAAGTGATTTTCCTTTTGCCCTTGTCTTTAGAGGTAGTAACATAATGGGCACTTTCAGTCCTTTCTCGCTTCAGTCTTTCCTCTTCTTGCACACAAAATGAAATGAGCTCATTAAGAGTCCATTTCTCCCTTTGACAGTTATAAGAAATCTTAAAATGATTGAATTGTGCAGGAAGAGAAAGTAAGACCAAATGTATGAGTAAGTCTTCCGACATCTCAAGTTTAAGGGCCTCAAGTTTTGAAGCAATATTGGACATTCCCATAATATATTCCCTTATGTTTCCCTTGCCTTGATACCTCATGGAAATCAAGTTCTGTAACAGAGTACTTGTTTCCGCCTTATCGCTCTTTGCAAAGCGTTTTTCAATCTCAGCAAGGAAAAATTTGGCACTGTTTATCTCATCCGAGATAATACTCCTGAAGACCTCTAGAATGTCGCGCTTAATAATCATCAGACTCATGCGATTAGAGCGATATCACTTCTCATAATCCTTCCTCTCTTCAGAGGCAGTAAATTCCGAAGGAGAAGGGGGTTGCTCTACCCTTAATGCATAGTCTAGATCCATGCAGCCAAGAACAATTTCCATGTTCTCTTTCTAGTCCTTAAAATTTTCTCCATTAAGGACCGAGACCGAATTTAAATTTGCAGATTAGAAGCAATTGATGTAGCTGAACAGAACAAAAGACAAAATATTAAATTATCCTCACAATTTAAAATTATCAATGTGCTTTAAATAATGGTATGTCCAAATCAAGATACATTGTGCTCCATTAATATCAAGTCTTTGGACAGTGATATTAATTGCAAGTGGTACTCTTGTTATAATGATCAAAAATTTACAATAAGGCATGTCAACTGATGAATCCCTCTTTGGATTGATTCATCAGTCTCATGTATTAAAAATTTAGAATTATAACATGTTTATCATCACAGGTGTTATGATATTCGGCCAAATATTAACTTTTCTTTGGGCCAGTCAATACTCGCATGAATAATCATACACACTTACATCAAATATTCCTCATGAGTTATATCCATGAAAGGGGTCACTTTGGCGACATTTCACTTCAATTGGCTGACTTGAAATAACAGACAACTTAATGGATAACCAAATAACACTTAAAGTCAAGCACAAAGATACCAAAGCTCCATAAATCTTATTGTACTCTCGCTTGGGCTCAATAGAAGACAAAGCTTCTGTCCAGTTCTCGCTTGGGCGAGGAACCCTCGCTTGGGCGAGCGAACTCTTGCTTGGGCGAGGTACTCTCGCTTGAGCATAATAGAAGCCAATGCTTCTGTTTAGCTCTCGCTTGGGCGAGACACTATCACTTGGGCGAGCATGCTCTCGCTTGAGCGAGAGCACTACGACAGAAAACGTACAGGGCGATTTCTGCATCGTTCTTCTCCGAAAATCACCCCAAAAATTCAAGAAAACACACCATAAAAGACATTGATTCATTTCGAATCTTATTTTCGAATCTATGTATATGCACATGGAAAACAATCAATTTCTATCCTAATCGATCCATGGCATAAATAAAATCCAAAACCTTAAATTAATCCAAATTTGGGGAAGAACAACAAAAAACCTAATTTCACACATGAATCAAATTAGGGTGGCTCTGATACCAATTGTTGGAGATTTTCTCCATCTATAATCCTTAGACTGAATGCGGAAAACCTAATGATCAGGGCTTTGTTCCTATAACACAATGTTTATGCCCATACATAAACCCGAATGGAAAAACCCTGATCCAAACCGAAGAAACCCCAATTAATTTCATGGTGAAGAAGAAAATCATACCTTGATTAGCCATTTGGAATTTCCAAGGTATGTGGGTATGATGATCTTCCAGATGATAAAGCCTGATGGTTTTCCTTCTGCTTCTCTAGAGGGGAATCAAAAAGTCAAGGAGAGCTTATGTGTTCTGATGATGTTGTTGCCTTATGGTTACCTTATGGAATTCTAATGGTGTGTTATCTTATATTTGATAACTCTTCACAATTCCCTTTATTCTCATCAGCCTACTCAACAAAACCCGTTGCTCTACAAATGGGGACCATAACCCATAAAAGTAACCGAAGCGGTTACTGCTTAAGTTGCAATAATTCTGATTCAGTTCCTTCCTCAAATCAGAAATTGCCTGAAGGTATCTACACTTATAATATTTTATGAAACATATGTCCTTAGCCACCAAATTAATTAGTGAAGATCATTTTATATTTTGGCTAATTAAATAATGGCCATAACACAATTATAGAATTATATTTGTGACCCATAAATTGTCAGAAATTCTAACAATTAAATCTCATACTAAAATATTCTTCAACTTTCTCACGAGTAAGACTTTTCTAATATTTTTAATTCCACTCAAACACTCATTTTACCATGTCATAAGTTAACATTTTGTCTACTTTCCTCACAACTTTTCTGTGTTTATCTCTGCACAGGTAAAAAAAAAATTACAAATTGAAGAACCCACAAGTTTTCTAACATTTCTCTCTCTCTTCATTTACTTATTTTACATTTTGTCAGAACTTAAAATTTTTTCTATCTTCCTCCCAACCTCTCCATATTTAATTTTTCATAGATGATTTTTTCCTTCCTTTAATAACCTTATGCATGTCATTCAATTTTATTATTTTAAATTGTTCGATCTGAATTATTTTATACATTTGTATTATACTGATTTGACTTCAATATAAACAGTACGGAGGGGTCATGTGAACACACTTGTGTAGTGCTAGTTAAAATAAATACAACAACATCAATATATTTCTCGTTTTAGCACACACAATTGAAACAACATTATAAAAAATGATACAAGTACTATGAGATGGTGAAAAAGTGCATACGTAAGGTGATGGGTATGACCATTGACTAACATTATTCTTTCACTTAAACAATTGTCTAAAGAGTTAACATATGTTGTCTCATACTTTTTCCAACTCTGTGCCTTTTCGGATTGGTTATAAGTAAATTTATTAATAATAATAAATTAATACTTAATAAAAAATTTATATTTATTTTTTAGCCATAATCATTACTAACTTTATCTTCTCTTATTCTAAAAAGCTTTTTGGCGTCCATGGTACTTCACCTCCTCTTTTCCATTTCTATGTTTCTAACTTTACTTCACTTGGCAAAATTTTCCATTTCTCTCTTTACAACTTCACTTCTCCAACTCCACTTCACTTGATTCTCATATCACCTTGCCCTCCTCTAGTTTTCATTTCGTTTACGATGTAGCTTTAGGAACGTTTCTTTACTTATTTCTTCTTTTTTCTTCAATCTCTATGGTTTTCACGGAGTGAAGATATTATTCTTTTTCTCAGTATTTGAACTTGTTAATTAATTGTTTAGTATCAGTGTGTATAGATTAAAGACAATGACAAACCTGATTTTCTCTTAACTTTCCTTAGGCTTTGTTTGGTTGACAGAAGAGAATAAGAAGAGAGAAATAGGCGAGAAAGAAGAAGGTGAGAAAGAGAAAGAGGAGAAACAAAGTAGATTTTTGTAATGTTTGGTATAAGAGAGGAATGAGAGAAAATGAATAGAAAAAAATATTTTCTTGTCTTTCACTTTTGTTTGGTTGGACAGAAAATGAGAA
This sequence comes from Lupinus angustifolius, assembly GCF_001865875.1. Classification (NCBI taxonomy): domain Eukaryota; kingdom Viridiplantae; phylum Streptophyta; class Magnoliopsida; order Fabales; family Fabaceae; genus Lupinus; species Lupinus angustifolius. Next base: position 5,145 of record NW_017725488.1, read on the forward strand.
GAAAGTGATGATGTTGTGGTTCAAATTACAAAAATTGCTCTAGAATAAAGAAAAGAGACAAGAAACTATTGTTTTATTATTAATTAAAAATAAATGTTATAATTTTAAATTATAAATTTTATTATAATTTTAATTAACATTTTCAATTGATATGATTGTGACAAAGTTTAGGACACAATTTGGGACAACAGACCTTTGTCCGGGTAAAGTCTGTCTTTCTCTTCTCACTTTCTCCTCATAATTGGAGAGAAGGAAATTTTGTGGACCCATCCACTTTTTTCATCTCTCCATTCTTTCTCCCCTATCAACCAAAGGGGATAAATTTCTCATTTCTCTTCTACTTCTCTCTTCCTCTTTTCTCTCTTCTCTAACTCTACTCAGCCAAACTCAACCTTAAGGTTTGGGTTTTCTCTGGATTTGGTTTTGAAATTTGGGTTTTGATTACATGGGTCAAACATTGTAAGTCACTTTGCAATAACATATATAGGTTCGGGTAGAAATTATTGTTTTTTATTTGTTATGGTATTTGGACAATAGTTACAATTGTTGATAGTAAGGTGCCAAATCTATTAGTGTTTGCTAATTATTGTCATTGCATTTTAACATTGTTCACTATATATTTGACATAATACCTAAATATGAAAAAAAAAAGCTTTATAAGTTTTTTTGTTGTGTTTGTGACTAAGTTTGTCATTTCCCTTTGATTTTGGTTAACTTGTTATTACTCTTTATTAAATCAGATGTGCATGAACCATTCATGGCACTGTTTGTGCTCCCATGACGGTTGTTGGGCTGGTGGCTACAATTATCTTTCCTTGAGCTTAAGTGAGAGAAAAGTTGCGATTCACTTTTAGCCTAGGATGTAAAGTTGTTTTGTATTTGTCAATATTACTTTGTTTCTGTGTTTGTCTAATGTCTTATCACTTTGTGGTTGAATTACTTGTCGGTAGTTGAGGTGTTATTAACTCCCCAATACTAATATTAAATTTCAATAGTCAATGCAAAAGTATATTATTAACTTTATTGCAATCAAAATATTTTTTAGGTCATGCATATTGAAGAAGAAACTAAAGATGAAAATAATGGGAAGGAAATTATTGAGTATTCTCCAAATATGATTTCTATTCATTCAAAATTTTCACAAGAGTCATTCTTAGGATAGGAATGGAGTTTGTGTAAGAGAATTATGCTTACGACTTTCACAAAAGATATGCTAGAATGGTTTGTTTTAGAACTAGATTGAGCAAATCTCACAATGATAAGGAGGGAATTATTATGGATAGAATATTTTGTTGCTCCTGTCAAGGCACTAGGGAAAAGGAAAAGGTATGCTTATGTGAAACAACATAGAGCTGAGACAAGATTTGATTGCCTAACATTGATAAAAATAAGTAGGTGCGTTAATGGAAGACTATGTGTCACAAGTTTGAGCCATGTCATAATCATGTATTGGCAAGCTCATCAAAACCTCATCTATTTCGTACATATAGACAAATTTTCATTGCTCAAGCCATTGAACTTGACATGACATGCAAATCTGGAATTACACCTAAAGAAAGTATGGAATTAATGCATAGAAGAGTTTGAGGGAGAGATCATCTTAGTTTTCTACATATGGATTGTGATAATTATTTGAATACAAAATGTTCAAAAGAGATGCAAGTAGGAGACACTGGTGGAATGCTTGAATATTTACAACACAAACAAACTGAAGATCCCAAGTTTTTTTATGCCATACAAGTGAATGTTGATGACTTAATTACTAATATTTTCTAGCCAGATGCACAAATGATATATAATTATGGCTATTTTGGCGATGTCGTTAGCTTTGACACCACTAACAAGAAAAAAAAGGTCAACCATGTGATTTACTTGTTGGATTAATCATCATAGATAGACAACTATTTTTTATGCTACATTGTTATACGATGAGACAATAGAAACTTTCAAGTGGTTGTTTAATACATTTGTAAAAGCAATGCATGGAAAGAGACCTAGAACAATTCTCATTGATCAAGATCAAGCAATGTCAAATGAATTAGCTTCTCAATGGCCAAACACATACCCTCAACTTTGTATTTGGCATATATATATATATATA
>NW_017725489.1:0-36493 GCF_001865875.1 Lupinus angustifolius
TAAATATATATATATATATATCAAAATGTTGCAAAACATTTTCATTCATGTGTTTGAGGAACACAAGTGCGCTTTGATCGTGACTTTAGTAGTTGTGTTTATGATCATGATGATGAACTTGATTTCTTAAATGCATAGGCTACAATGTTGAAAGAATAAAATTTAATTGACAATGATTGGTTGAAATCAATGTTTACTTTGAGGGTAAAATGGACACTTGTTTATGGTAGACAAACATTATGTGCTGATTGTAACACCGTGTTTTTACGAGCACATTTAATTAAGTAATAAGTTGTTAATGAATTAATTATAGAAATTAATAAGTAATGTTTTAGACTAAACCTCAGTTGAGTTTTAGTATTGTATTATAATATTCTTGATTTCCCTATTTTTCAAGATTTTTGGAGAATAAAAGTTTCCAAGACGATTTTGGGTCGTTTTATCGAGTTTGCGCCTAGTTTTTGAGTTTCGTAACTCGGAATCGAATTCTGATTTCTCCGTTGGCTTCAAAATATACAACATATTTTCTCGTAACTCATCTCTAGGTATTTTTCATCCCGAAATTCAAGTTTCGATGTTTTGGGCAAAAAACCTAAATCGGTAGATCGTATATTTCCGGACGAAGTTACCCGTTAATAATCGGGTACGACTTCAATTGCGAAATCATGCCGCATGAATCAAGTCGGAGTATTAATCATATCATGGGTCAATGACTTATCAAAGAAGCAAAGTCAAAGCTTCCATAATCTCCTAAATCACTCACCAAATTTCCTTACTCCACCACCATTAGACACATCACCTAAGCTAGCCTAAAACTAGATTGCCTCTCATTAATTTTTAGATTTGAGAGAGGGTGATGATCTCCTATAAATACCTCACCACATCCTCTCATTTTTATACTAATTCTCCTAAAGAAAGTTAAGATATTCTTTCTCTTTTTCTCTTCTCCATTTTTCTCTACATACACCATGAGAAAATCATGATCTCTTATTATGTTATTCATGGAGTTGAGTTTATGTTTGTTTTTTTTAAATATTTTGTAAGTCATGACTAAAGGGGATGATAATGAAATCCTATGAACCTTTGTGTAGTTTTTAACTTATGTAAAACTTAAAATTTCTTCATTGTTCTTAGATGGAAAATCTATATCTTTGGACAATGTTAGATGAGTTTATTTGCTTTAGAAATATTGGGAATGATTGTTAGTATTTGAATATGTTTAAAGGTAATGATTTGAACATCAAAGGAACATTTATTGTGTTTAAGAAAAGTTTATGTCTATTCTTGAAAGTTCAAAACGTTTATGAGTTTTGTTGAAAAAATTTAATTTTTAAAAGGTATTATTATGTGTAAAAGGTTGTTTAGCATATGTTATTCTTTGATTTCCAAGTTAAAGTAATGATTTAGGATAAAAGATGATTTATTAAAGTTTTGACATCATAAACTTAAAGTGTTATGAAATTTTGGATAGTACAGTAGTAAAAGTGTTAACTTATGATTTATAGTTAATAACTATGAAATCAACACCTATTAACCCTTGAGGTTATCCTAAAATTTGGAGGCGTTGAGATGATCAAGAAATTAGTTGTGTTTTCTTTAGTAGCATACTTTAAATGAGGAGATTGACCTAAAAAGTCTTGACTTTATAAACCTAAAGTGTTATGAAGTCTTAGATAGAAAAATGATTTAAAAGTGTTGATCTTGGTTAAGTTAGCTTACTTTAAAGTGGAAAGATTGACTAAAAAGTCTTGATTTAAAATTATTGATTTTGTTTAAGCTGACTTACTTTAAAATGGTAAGTTTAGCTTAATAATCTTACTTAAAAAAGTTAATCTTAATAAAAATGTTTTACTTGCAAAAGATAAGTTTTATGAATAGTTATCATTACCGGAAAAATGTAATGAAGTGGAAATACAAGTCTAGAAAAGTTCTGTCTAAGAAAAGACTTGGTATTTAAGTCTGTCTTTACGACCCACCTCTCTTTCTTGAGAACTAACTTGGTGTATATCCACAGATTATGACATAATTCCGTTACAAGTTTTGTTAAAACCTTACTTTAGAAAGTGTCGTTGTGTTGTAAGACTTTCAATGATAGATGATGATTCAAGAAATACCTATCCTTGAATTAGATGGATGAAAGCTTTTAAGTTCATTTTAGTCGGAAGTTTTATTTTCGCGTAAAATGTTATTTCGTAAGAATAATAATTGTCAAAGTGGCATAATTAGCATTATTTTGATTTTGGTGTGATGAAGAGTTCGAGAAGAGACCAAATGAATTAAGCTCACCTGGAATCGAGTAAACAATCTGTACGACACACTCAGGTGAGGGAGAAAACATCGTGACACAATGGTGTCCCAATATGCTTCAGGACCTCCAAACTCCCTCACAAGTTTGGAGTTGTCTTGGGTATTAAGAAAGCTTGTACTTAATCAATTGTCTATTTTGTTTGGATTGTTAGGTATCAGTGGTTTACCACTTGTTAGGTATCAGTGGTTACAATACACCTAGAAGGGAGGGTTGAATAGGTGTCGCGGTTAGAACTACCACTTTTAAAAATTCTACACTTAATGTTGAATCACCCCTATTTAATCGATTAAAGAAGGACGATAATCGATTAATTGAACAATCCTAATCGATTAACACAAAACAGTTTTAATCAATTAACAGAAACAATTTTAATCGATTAACAGAAACAGGATAATCGATTAACACCACAATTTTAATCGATTAAACACAAACAGTAAGCTATTACAGAAAATGATTAATTGCAGAACAGTTAACCGATAACGGAACGAATACAGAGCTTACAGATTGTATATCAGAATAGCATCCAGTAGCATATGAACAGAATGTATCAATTTGAATCCAATATACAAATTAATCGATTGAAAAACAGCAAAGAGAGAGAGAGAAAACAAATCCTGCAACGCGAATTTTTATCCTGGTTCGTTTGCTGTCCACTGCAAACTACATCCAGGCCTCCCGGCTGACTTGGGAGATTTCCTTCACTATAATCGAATCAATGTAATTTACAAACACATTATCCAATTACAACACTTAGCAAATGACAAGAAATCAAAGAAACTATCCAATGGTTTGACTCCCTTCCTACCGATAAAGAAAACGTTTCTTTCGGCGTAGCCCCAGCCAAAGAATCTCTCGTTCTTTCCTTTTCTTACACTCTAAGCTATGAAGAAACACACAATCTCTACTGGTGATACGACACCAAGAGATTCCCTTTACAACAATTTATTCAAGAATTACAAGAGTAAAATTAAGCTATTCCTAAGCTCAAATATAACAAGAAGGCTTTACTCTAATGCACATCTAACACAAACTCATGTGAAATGACAAGTATTAGTTATGAAAACAGAAGTTACAGAATCATAAACTTCATGAAAAACGCATCAAAATATGCATGAACATGTGAGGGAAAACATGAGAAATTATAACATGAAATGCACTCAATCCTAAAGCAAGGAATCTCTCATTTCTAAACTCACTAATGCACTTAACAAATAGATGCAACAATTAACACGTAGAATGCTCTAACTCTCTAATAAATGCAACATGCAACTTATGAGATTAATTCTGAAAACGCAGTTTATAAAGAATCAGTCCAGAACCCCAGATAATTTCAAAGCAGTTGGGTTAATCGATTAAAGGATTTGGTTAATCGATTAACAACAATTAAAAGTGTATTTTTAAATACAAAATATCAAATACGTTATGCACTTAGATGATACATGTTTAACACTTAGTTTATGCCTTGAATGCACATATACATGTATTTATGTAATGCATGAACATATTATGAATGACATATCTCATGGATGAAATGATTTAAAAGATATATGCATATGAGACATGTATTAGGTGCCCTAAGCCTTCGACTCAACTTAAACTAGAATCTAGTCTAAGCCTAGTACCAAATAAAGACTTAAGCACGTTGATTTGTTGGTGATCTTCAAGCTCTTTTAGGCACAAGTTGTCCTCATCAAAACCATGACATTCAAGGAGAGCTTTTCAAAGTGTTCCTCTTGACATGCACACTTTCATGGATTAAGTACAATAATATTTCTTATACCGAATTATGTTAGGTTATGTTTATGTATGAAGATGTCATGATTATTCCTGTTTAATATTGCTCGAATAAATGTTCTAAGAATTATATGTATATGATAATTGTTAAATTCAAGGCTTAAAAACATGTGTTATAAATGAAAAAACTTTTCATTGAGAAAAAAAAATGAACTAAGTTTCAAGCTTTTCTCGCTTGAGCGAGAAGTGTCTAGAGAAAATGGGTTTTCTTGCTTGGGCGAGATAGTTCTCGCATGAGCTGAAATATGCACAAAGAAAGTCTAGCCTTAATGTTCTTTAAGCTGAAATATGATCAAAATCGCTTGAGCTGAAATATTTCACCTTAATGTTCTTTGATGACATTTTGGTATACAACTCTGATTTAACCTCTCATGGCCAACATCTGGGGACAATTCTAGCCTTATTAATATTTAATTCCCTCAAAGCTAATCCTAAAAAATGCAGTTTTGATCAGGCCAGTATTGAATACCTAGGGCATGTTATATCAGAAGGTGGGGTATCTACTAATGTCTCTATGGTAGAGGATATGAAATCTTGGCCTCTACCTACAAGTATCAACGAATTAAGAGGGCTTTTAGAGCTCACACGGTATTATAGGAAATTTGTGAAGAATTATGGTAGAATAGCTAGACTTCTCACTGATCTGGTCAGAAAGGATGCTTTTAGTTAGTTAGAAGAAGTCAAAACTGCCTTTGAAAAGTTGAAGGAAGCTATGACTGAGTTACCTATTGTTAAAGTTTTATCTCAAAACCAATTGGTTATGAGAGGAGTAACCCAACAGCTATTTAAACAATTTCCGAGACAATAAGGTAGGCGATGTTGGACTTACTTTCCAACATGCCCCCTCCACATAAGCATGTTGGACCAGGCGAAAGGTTACCTTTGACCCATAACTAAAGATTATCTTTTTAGCTCATGACAATCGGAAAAAAGTTGGACTTTGACTCTGATACCAACTTGAAGAAATGAGAATAATCTAATTCCTTGTTAATTAAATAGTAATAAGTAATTACAATTTATAGGCTAAGACTAATCTTAATTAAAGAAATAAATAATTTGGACATATCTCCTGATTAATACTTTAGTATTTACAAATATCCTAATTAATACTATAAATAAAAAACAGATCTTCTAACAATAACAAGAATCTCCCCATATTACAACAAAATTTATATGTGCATGGTAGTAACTGTTTAAGTTTTATCAAATGTTGACCACTAGTAAAAAGACCCAAATATTTACCCTTCCACAAGAAAAAATTCAACCTAACAATAAAAAATAGTAAAAAAAAAAGGGATATTGCATCCAAGGGGAGTTGTATGAACAACACATCACAAGCAAAGCGAACCAATCCTAAAGGCAAGAACTTTCAACTGAGATGACGAGCTAGTATCCTTGAAGTTGTGAAGTAAAATAGTTGTAAGAGACATACATGAAGCACAGACACTAGCATGAGATACAGCATGGGGGCATCAAATTCTAAATATGGTACAAGCCAAATCTGAAAATTCTAGGAAACTAACACACACCACACAAACACGCATATATAACTGAAAATTTAATAAAAAAGATACATAACTCATGCATAATACCATACACTAAGCTTGAGAGTTAACCTTGTGAAGAATATCTTTGCTCCTGATATTGACAAGGTTTTGATGAAGACACCAAAATCAACCAAAAAGAAGAAAATGAAGAATACTTATGAAGACAAAGAAGATTAAAGCTTCAAGAAAATTAGATTAAGTCTCTATAGGTACTTCTATCCTAAAACTCTTAAATATACAAAGTAGTAAATTTTTAAAGAAAAATGAAACACTTTAAAAATACTCAATTTTTTTTCAAAATAGTGTGTAACGGGTTACTTCATCTAAGTAACAAGTTACAAGTGTGAGAAAAAGAGTTATCCAACTTTAAACTGTTCAGAGTAATCCATTATTGTCTTTGAGTAACAGATTACCAGTTTTACAAAAGTTGAGTAACCGATTACCCAAATAGTGTAATCGATTACTCTAATTCGTTTTTAAAAAGAACAGTAAAAAGAGAGTTTGGGTAATCGATTACCCACTATCAGTAATCGATTACTGAAGACTGTTGCATGAGATTTCAGATTTCAAAATGAAATGTTTTCACTCCAAACGAAATCTCTTCATTTCAAACAACTCTTACACTTTCAGAAAAGGCATCGTGGGTGTTTGGAAAGTCTATATAAAGACTCTAACTCTCACAACACTAACACACAACATATACACAACTCTTCTAAAATTTCCAAAAGCTCTTAAACTTATTCTGAAGTTATTTCTCTACACCTTTTGCAACTAGCACTTAAACTTTCAAAAGTTATTTTTTGAAGTTGCTTAGAAGTGTTTCAAAGTTTTATAAACTCAAAGAGCATTATTACTAAGTATACAAAAGAGTTGATTGGATTGCAAGTGTTATTATATTTCATACTTGTAAAGGCAATTCAAAGCCATCATTCAAATTCTTCATTCACTGTAATAACTTTCTTTCACAGGGTGTGAATAGAAAGGGGATAGAGTTACTTGAAAATGTGTTTTCCAAAGGTATAAGTATTAGTAAGTGTGTAAGGTACATAGAGATCTCGGGGTGAGATATTGTAATTACAACTCATAATATTTAGTGGAAAATCTCTTGTGCTGCAAGAGTACTGGATGTAGCCTTGGTGGACAAGAAGGTGAACCAGTATAAAATCCTTGTGTACTTACTCTCTTCTTTCTTACCTCTTTGATTTATTCTTGTTTATTTTATGCAATATTATCCGCTGCACGTTAACTCTTACTTTTTGCAGAAAAAGTAACCATAATTTTAAATCAACTAATTCACCCTCTCTTAGTTGCAATCTCATTCTTACAAACCTATTCTTAATATATATCGGTGTGGCAATATTTGCTCATTTATAGGCTCTACTATAAAACATGGACCATTATTTCTTTTGATATTTGCCAAAATTTCTCCTAAACCAACGTGCTCTAATAGAAATAGGCATGTACCTGTGTGACTAGGGTAATTGGAAACAAAGTAATCATGATTGGTACTTGACTTCTATTTGATTTAGAAGAATTGGAAATAGAAAGTGATAAAAATGCATAAGACACAGATGTGTAAAGAATTTTGGGTCACACATATAAGTTTAAAGTCATTATTTTAAGTAGCCATACTAAAGTGATCTACTTCAAGTAAGGTGTATGATTATAGACATAATTGTCATGGAAATTATTGTGTAGTTACCTAAAGTCTTATTTCTAATTTTACGATGGACAAAAATAAGAAATAAGATATAAGAAAATTGAAAAGACATCACCTTTAATGAAAGGGAATGTTTGTCTTATAAATATGGTTATGGTCCTCAATTGTAGACAACATATAACACAACAAGAACTACAACAAAATCAACTCTATTCTCTTCATCCCATTGGAAAAGGAACTAAAGACTAAGGGTAGTCTACAATTGGAAGTTGATGGATACATGATGCTAAGGATGATATAAAGTTCTTTCATCGTATTCTCTATGAATATAATAAGGTACGCTTCCGCTCTAGTATTTTGTATATTTTATTGATGATTTGACATGAAATATCTTGACTATATATGATAATAATATTCATCATTTTTAGTATGTAATATGTATTTTTAAGTATATAAAGTTTCTCCCCCCAATTAAAGTTTTCTATAATAAAGAATTTTCCTAATACTCCACACACACAGAGATGATCACCACTGTCTACTCTTCAAGAAAGAAAGAATTTTTTATCCAAACTTGGCAAACAAAATAACAAAATAATCTCTTTATCCCAGGCTAACACACTCAATTTAACTGAACAAAATTAATCCATTAACTTAGAGGGGCCAGTGCACGAGACTCTCATATAGTGACGTCTAAAAAGGAAAGGATAGATGTATATAGTCTTATCCTTACAAACAAAAAGATTGTTTCCAGAATTTGAACGCATGACCTCCAAGATCACAAGGCAAGCAACTTTACCACTACATCAAACCTCACCCCAAATTAATATATAAACATATTTCATGCAATTAATCAATACAAGAAAAGCCAATAATTCAACATATATGTGCAAAGTTAATAACCAGCCGTCGATAAGAAACATCAAGCATATTACTACTAACCTACGATGGACATTCCTATAGAAAGATCTGATAAAGAATGTGAATGCCCATGTCCATAACCAGCACCATGGTCATGATCTGCATAGTTATCATGAGAATGAAAGTGTTCGCCACCTGTAGTAAAAGTTAAAAGAGAACCATATTTACATACACAAAATAACACATTTTTTAATAGAAAAAGAAATATTATTGGAAAGAAAAGTGGGGACAATAAAATTCGGCTAAGGATAAGACATCCCTTCATAACATAAAAAGAAGAAAACAAGGAAATAGAGAGAATCAACTCAATCAAGAATACAGCAAGGTTGTCCGATCTCTGATAAATCAGCAACAGAAACTTGCTTCTCAATACACACTAAACCCTTAAGAAAATGAGTAACAGAGAAAATGGGAATTCTCCCATCATTTTTGGAGGAAAAAGAGAAGGATCAACTACAACTAAATGTGACTGAAGCGCAAAAAATCTCTTAATCATTGCAGATTTCAAACTGGTTGGTCAAGTAAAATAATCATCAAGTACCCGACCCTAATTTTAATCCTTCTGTCTCACGAACAACTCACGTATGCTTCATTGTAGGATTGACTGATAAATGTCAGGTTTTTTATATTTTGAAAAAAATAGTGAAGAAAATGACAGTCAACAATCTAAGATCGACACAAATTTTTTATAAAAAAAGAAGAGAAATGTGCACACTACAAACATAAAGCAGGAGAAGTTGCTAACAGAATTAATTAAATAGGCATGAACTGTAATGAAGACAGGTTCTGGTGGCTTGTCATACCGAAAGCATGTGGTAATTGGTGAAGAAAAGCATCCCCCAGCATAGCTCCTGCCTGCAAAAGGTGTGGTCAATGACAAAGGATAAAAAATGTGAAACATAAATAAAAGAAGCAAGAAAGTAAAGATATATAAATATGTTATGGGCAGAAAGTAACTTAGTAAATTTTCCAAGTTAGCAGCATGCCAGCATTATGAGCTACACAGATTTTACCAAATTCTGTTCAAGATTTTAATAGAAAAACAACTCAAAAGTGTCAGAACAGCAAATATTTGTTTCCAATTTTCAAATAGACAAGAATCTATATCATAAAGCAGCCTTGTTTCATGCATTCAGAAAGAACAGTTTAGATTTTAGAAGAAATGTCATCGTCGGTACTTTAACATAACATGCTAAGAGGTCCTTTAACATGGTAGGCAATTAAGTAAGAAACTAAGTATCAAAAAATTTAAAATTGGAAGGCATGACACAGCAAATTCTTCGGGATAATGAGAACTGTGATGGGACAAACTTAGTTTGGAGGCAATTAATGAGGTAGAGGTAGCCAGTGCAATCAAAATGAAAAAAGAGAGAAAATGAAATGGGCTATAAAGCTCCTTTTAAATCAATGACCAAATGTAGCAACACAATGAATCATGTCAAGGTAAAAGGAGGGAAAAAGAATTTACCGTAAACACGGCATGCTAAACCTTCCAAGACATTACTTTTATGGATTGCTATAGCATATTTGGAATTTTCTTTAGATAGAATAAGAAATGTTTTAAAAGAGAAGGAAAGTAGTACAACAAGAACACCCAAGCCTTAATCCCACTAGGTGGGGTCGGGTACATGGATCGGATGACGCCATAATAATTTTGTGATATTCATAGGATAAATTAAAAAACTAAAAAACTAGCAGACAAGAAAAGTGCATCCAGCTAAGCAAAGCTTGTTAGTCTCTGCATGTATAACAAAAAAGCCTCTCTGAAATAGCCAAAAGTCCCATATACGAAGAAGTACGAAGATCACTATATTCATCAAAATAGAGATGCTAAGTCTTGTCCTTAATAATTTTGATATTTCTCCATGTTTGTAATAACAGCAGACATTGCACACAGCCAAATAGTGTTGCCCACAGGCAGTAACAGATTTTGAGCAGAATGTAATTTTATGTTTGTCTTCACTTAAACTAAAAAACTATCAATTATCTGACCCTTATAGTAATTCAGACCCCTTTTTAACTGAACTCAGGTTCTATTTGTTGATTTATTTTAAAATGAACTTTAATCGAAAGTAATGCAATCTTAATGAAAAAACAGGTGCGACAACACTAGCAATCTTAATGATAAACAGAGTGAAAGAGATGCGGCCAAAAGAAGAATTTAAAATACTGAATAAGAATACTAGAAGAAACCTGACCCCAAATAAAGCCAGTGAATCAACAACCCCCTTCGATGGTTTCCCTTGTACTGAAATAGATGATAATTCAATGTATTCACATTGAATAATCACATCGAGAAATGAACAATTTATATTTACTTACCAAAAATTAATTGCAGGATAATCAGGCAAATAAGGGAAGCCATGCTCACCAGAAATGAACAGCCCAACGCATTCAACCAAAGGGCTACAATAAAAAACAAGTAACATAACATTTGAAGCTACTCAGAAAACATGCATTAGATACAGGACTTCACAATTTCAAGTTTATAATGATAAGCTCACCAAGCAAATAAACTCAGGTGAGCTCCTTTACAAATTAACATCCCAACAACATTCTGCTCTTCTGTCTATAAAATTACTTGGCATGCTTGGCACTCACAATCCTATTTCAGCTACAGAACCATTTCAATTATTATTGTTTTAGCATTTGGTAGGCGTGTTAAAATATAATATGAGTTATACTATGTTTGCTGTATTTTATAAACAAAACAAGACATGAGGTCAAAAGGTGAAACATTTTGGTTCCAACGGCATCTCTTACCATCTAAGAATCCCTATCCACTTAAACATTCTCTTAGGGAAAATCACTTTTTTCCCAAAGTTCTCAGTGATATTTTGATTATAAGCGATTTCGAATACAAAACAATCCAATTCAAACACAAAAATAAAACCCTCTAATCAATTCCTTACCAATCTCATAGGTTTGAAATGAACATTTATAAAATGCGTGACTCTTAACAAAACATACTAAGAAATCAATAACCAAAAAAATAAAATACCTAAACCAGATAGTTCTTTATCCTCGCTATAATGATGATGATCATGGTCACGGGGATAACCAAACCCATATAATTTAAAATCCTCCTCCTCAGCTAACTCTTCAGGAAGCAATGTTCTCTCCTTGGCATCATCACTATGATGATGGTGGTGCTGATGGGCATGAGCATGGCCATGTCCTCCACACTGATGATGGTTATGGTCATGGGAGTGAGAGTGAGAGTGAGAGTAGGAAAAACCCAGATCCAAACAGAACCCAACAAGAACTAAAGCAGATAAAAGAAGCAGTGCAGAATTAAAAGGTTTTCTAAACAAATCCATGATGGAATTGGAATTTGATGTAGGATTATTTGACTAGGAGCTTGATTTTTTTGGTACTGCTATGCACTAACTGTATGTATAAGAAACAAATCTTCTGGGTGAGTTGGTACTCCCAACCCCCAACAAGTGGGAATCAAACTCATGATCTTTTGTTTATTCTCGGATGCTGTTGGTCTAGGAGCGTGATTTGCAAGTGCCTTCAATGGTTATATAGCAAACTATTACTAGGAAGAGGATTATAATGCCCACTATTATTCCGAACGTTATGGGATCCATCATTTATGCTTTTTTTTCTTTCTTTCTTTCTTTCGTTTATTGGATATATATTTGTTCCTTAACTATGTACTCTCCCTTCTGTTCCGTGTTTATGTTTATTTTCCCTTCCTTTATCACGCTGGCAGCAACATTCAGTGCAGCTTTAACATGAACTACATTTCCAATTCCTAGACTAATTGACTCAAATAAATAAAAAATGGTTCTATTAACAGTATTTTATCATCTTATGGATAATTATTCAAAACAAATTCACTACCACACTCTTGAATTTAGCAGAACCAACCACTATATAATAGATTTTTAAATTAGAGTAACTATATAACTTATTTACTTCTAAGATTTTTCCCACTAATTTTTTGGGACACTTTAATTTCTACTTTGACTAATATTGTGTACTATTAAGAATATATTTTCACCTTCTTTATTAAGAAGATATATTTTGTACTACACTGTAGTTAATCAATTAACTAGTTACTTATATCAGTTTGTTTTTGTGAACTTGTGTGCGATAATCGATTATCTGATTAATAGTTTTGTTTTCTATTTTAGTTGTTGTTATATATAAAGGGGTATTCCTCTCATCTTTGTAATCAATACATTAATGAAAAATAATATTTAGTGAAAGTTTTGATTCTCGTTTTATTTTCTTTCTTCTTTTTTTTAAGTTTTCTTTCTCATTCATTCATTTCTTATCCTTCTTGTTCATGAAAAATGTTTCTTTTATGGCTCATACCAAACTTTAACAGGGTAGCAGAATAAATTAATTATACACTTCATGTTGTTGCGCCCTTAATTCTCTTTTTCTTGATCAAATCTTTCTCCTTCTTCATCATCACCAAATTTCCAATTCCTCTGCTTCACTCCTTCAGTTCACTCATCACCACTACCAACTCCACAAAACCATCAAGAATACTCATTATTCTCTCACATTGCACTTATTGGACTGAAATAGTCACACAATATTAAGAAGAAGTGAGAGTGTATTATTTATTAACAGAGCTCATATCTGCTTAGAAAAAGGTACATGGAAAAGGTATCTCTTAACAAAACATACTAAGAAATCAATAACCAAAAAAATAAAATACCTAAACCAGATAGTTCTTTATCCTCGCTATAATGATGATGATCATGGTCACGGGGATAACCAAACCCATATAATTTAAAATCCTCCTCCTCAGCTAACTCTTCAGGAAGCAATGTTCTCTCCTTGGCATCATCACTATGATGATGGTGGTGCTGATGGGCATGAGCATGGCCATGTCCTCCACACTGATGATGGTTATGGTCATGGGAGTGAGAGTGAGAGTGAGAGTAGGAAAAACCCAGATCCAAACAGAACCCAACAAGAACTAAAGCAGATAAAAGAAGCAGTGCAGAATTAAAAGGTTTTCTAAACAAATCCATGATGGAATTGGAATTTGATGTAGGATTATTTGACTAGGAGCTTGATTTTTTTGGTACTGCTATGCACTAACTGTATGTATAAGAAACAAATCTTCTGGGTGAGTTGGTACTCCCAACCCCCAACAAGTGGGAATCAAACTCATGATCTTTTGTTTATTCTCGGATGCTGTTGGTCTAGGAGCGTGATTTGCAAGTGCCTTCAATGGTTATATAGCAAACTATTACTAGGAAGAGGATTATAATGCCCACTATTATTCCGAACGTTATGGGATCCATCATTTATGCTTTTTTTTCTTTCTTTCTTTCTTTCGTTTATTGGATATATATTTGTTCCTTAACTATGTACTCTCCCTTCTGTTCCGTGTTTATGTTTATTTTCCCTTCCTTTATCACGCTGGCAGCAACATTCAGTGCAGCTTTAACATGAACTACATTTCCAATTCCTAGACTAATTGACTCAAATAAATAAAAAATGGTTCTATTAACAGTATTTTATCATCTTATGGATAATTATTCAAAACAAATTCACTACCACACTCTTGAATTTAGCAGAACCAACCACTATATAATAGATTTTTAAATTAGAGTAACTATATAACTTATTTACTTCTAAGATTTTTCCCACTAATTTTTTGGGACACTTTAATTTCTACTTTGACTAATATTGTGTACTATTAAGAATATATTTTCACCTTCTTTATTAAGAAGATATATTTTGTACTACACTGTAGTTAATCAATTAACTAGTTACTTATATCAGTTTGTTTTTGTGAACTTGTGTGCGATAATCGATTATCTGATTAATAGTTTTGTTTTCTATTTTAGTTGTTGTTATATATAAAGGGGTATTCCTCTCATCTTTGTAATCAATACATTAATGAAAAATAATATTTAGTGAAAGTTTTGATTCTCGTTTTATTTTCTTTCTTCTTTTTTTTAAGTTTTCTTTCTCATTCATTCATTTCTTATCCTTCTTGTTCATGAAAAATGTTTCTTTTATGGCTCATACCAAACTTTAACAGGGTAGCAGAATAAATTAATTATACACTTCATGTTGTTGCGCCCTTAATTCTCTTTTTCTTGATCAAATCTTTCTCCTTCTTCATCATCACCAAATTTCCAATTCCTCTGCTTCACTCCTTCAGTTCACTCATCACCACTACCAACTCCACAAAACCATCAAGAATACTCATTATTCTCTCACATTGCACTTATTGGACTGAAATAGTCACACAATATTAAGAAGAAGTGAGAGTGTATTATTTATTAACAGAGCTCATATCTGCTTAGAAAAAGGTACATGGAAAAGGTATTGAAAAAAGTGCAGAGAATGTTTGGGAGAAGAAAAAGATGTCAGTACATATTTCACAACTATTCCCCTATTCCTTTTCTCCCTAAATAGTTATTACATTCTCACATAATCTTTGAGGAGAGTGTTAGGGACCCTCACTCTCTCTCCACGCCTTGTTTTCTACCTTTCTATTACACCATCATATTCCATTTCATTCTCTAACTGTTTCACATGGCCCCTTTTGCTGAGTCACTTCCTTCTAGAAGTTGTGGGTATTTTTCATTCATTACAATGTCATCCCCTTTTGAAGCAACCGTGTCCTCAAGGTTAAGGTAAGGAAAATTGAGTTGTATGTCAGTTAGATTCTCCCATGTTGCCTCGTCTGAAAGTGTATTATCCCATTGCACTAACACTTGTGGAATCAGATTGGTCCCTTGTATGATAGTTTTGTGACCCCATATCCCTTTTGATTTGAGTAGTGGATTTGTGTCTGTGGTTGTGAGAGGCAAGGGCATATAAGCTTCTATAGGAGTGCCTCGAAATTTCTTAAGTTGTGAAACGTGGAAAATTGGGTGTATCTTTGCTTGTTCTGGTAACCGCAGCTTGTATGCTACTGCCCCTAACTCGGTTAGGATTTTAAAGGGACCAAAATACCTCATACCCAATTTCTGATTTTGTCGAAGTGCTGCAGATTGTTGTCTATATGGTTGTAATTTAACTAAAACCATATCTCCCACTTGAAATTGTACTTCCCGTCTTTTCTTGTCAGCTTGAGTTTTCATATATTGTTGAGCCTTGTCCAAGTTCTCTTTCAATTGTTGTAACAACCCGTCTCTTTCAATTAATTGTTCCTGTAGTGTAGTGGGATCTTTTGGCTGGGGATTATATATGAGTAAAGCATGAGGGTCTCTTCCATACAAAGCTTTAAAAGGTGTCATGCCTATGCTTGTGTGGAAGGTTGTATTGTACCAATACTCTGCTCAAGCTAACGCCTTATACCATGCTTTTGGATTATTGTAAGTGAAACAACGTAGAAACATCTCAAAACACTTATTCAAAACTTCCGACTGTCCATCTGTTTGGGGGTGGTAACCTGAACTCATTGCTAGAGTTGTACCCTGTAACTGAAATAGATGCTGCCAAAATTTGCTTGTGAATACCTTATCTCGGTCTGAGACAATGGACTTGGGTAGACCGTGTAGCTTGATAATCTGATTCATGAATACTTCTGCTACCATTTTACTTGTGTAATCCGTTTTGAGTGCCATAAAGTGTGCGTATTTTGATAATCTATCAATTACCACCAGGATAGTAGTGAATCCATGAGAGTTTGGCAACCTAGTTATGAAATCAATGGCCACATCCTCCCATACTTGTGTTGGGATGGGTAATGGCTGAAGTAGCCTTGCAGGCAAAGTATGATTTGTTTTTTCCTGTTGGCAAATGGTGCAATGTTGTATTAATTCTTGAATATCATGATGCATATTGTGCCAATAAAACTGAGTCATAATCCTAGCCTTGGTTTTGGTTATTCCTGCATGTCCCCCAACTGGAGAGCTATGGCATTCGTGTAAGAGCAATTGAATGATATTTTGTTCCTTTGGTACCACCAATCTTCCCTTCCAAAACAACATACCTCCTCTGCTTGAATAATTAGGATTAAGATTGGGTTGAGAGAGACAGTGGCTTGTTTCATTTTCAGCAAGACTTCATTTTGAGGCTCTGACCATGCTACCAAGCATACCCTGTATAAGGCATTTGTTGCTAAATTTTCCTTACCTGATTTGTATTCTATTGTGAAGTCATATCCCAGAAATTTATGTATCCATTGTTGTTGCTCAGGTGTTTGTAAGGTTTGCTCTAACAAGCTCCTCAAACTCTTTTGGTCAGTATGAATGATGAATTTTTGTCCCAACAAATAATGCCTGAACTTAGCAATGGCTTCAGAGATGGCCTACATTTCCCTGAAGTAAGCAGACTTCTGTTGGTTCCTATGTGCCAATTTCTTTGAGAAGTATGTGATTGGATGGCCATTTTGATGCAACACTGCCCCCACACCAATTCCTGAAACATCTGTTTCTAGTATGAATGGTTGCTCAAAGTTTGGCAATGCTAAGACATGAGCTGAAGTCATGGCTTCTTTAAGTTTAACAAAAGCTTCTGCAACATCCTCTTTCCATCAAAAAGCATCCTTTCTTGACAAGTCAGTCAACGGAGCAGCAAGCTTAGCATAAGCTTTAATGAATCTTCTATAGTAACCTGTCAAGACTAGAAATCCCCTTAGTTGTTTGAGATTTTTAGGTGTAGGCCATTGCAACACAACTTGAATTTTATTGCTATCCATAATTACTCCTTTTCCTGAAACTATATGGCCTAAGTATTCTATTTGTTCCACATCAAAAGAACATTTATGGAGCTTAGGAAAGAGGACTTGTTGTTGCAGTGTTTTGAGTACAGTTTCTAAATGAATTAGATGTTCATACCATGTCATGCTATAAACCAGTATATCATTAAAGAAAACCAAGATATATTTCCACAAAGCCTGTAAAAATATTTGGTTCATCAAGCTTTGGAATGTGGTTGGGGCATTGGTAAGCCCAAATGGCATTACTAGCCACTCATAGTGTCCATGATGTGTTCTAAATGTTGCTTTATGTTTATCCTTTGGTTGCAGCAAGATTTGATGGTAGCCTGATCTCAAATCTATTTTTGAAAAGAACTTAGCACCAACGAGTTCATCTAATAGTTCATCCACAATAGGTATAGGGAAGCTATCCTTAATTGTCAAGGCATTCAAAGCCCTGTAATCTATGCAGAATCTCCAACTACCATCCTTTTTTTTGACCAAAATAATTGGAGAAGAAAAGGGGTTGGTACTGGTTGTAATGATACCCTGGTCCAACATCTCTTGTACCATCTTCTCGATATTTTCTTTTTGGTTATGAGGGTATCGATATGGGCGAATTTTGATTGGTGTTGCTCCTTCTTTTAAGTGAATGGTGTGTGTTCTCTGGCTAGAGGATTTGGGCTCCCAAACACTGTTTGATAAGTATGTAGTAGCATAGCTAATTCTGGTGCAATATCTTGAGGTAATTCCTTAAGAATATCTTCTAGTTCTTCAGTTTTCAAGACCTGAATAGTGAAGTATTATGCAATGGCATTTATGTGATGCATTCATCTCAGTTGGTGCAATTGTGTTGGTTTCATATGTTTTTCTCCTACTAGTGTTACAAATTTCCCATATAGGAAAACTTTCAGGCTGAGAGTTTCATAATCAGCTACATGAGCACCCAAGGTGGCAAGCCAGGTTGTGCCCAAAATTAGATCTGCACCAGCTATGGGTAAGAGGTACACTGGTACCACTAACTCTTGTCCTTGAACCTTGATTGTTAGCTATTGTATGAGTCCTTCGACTATCATAGACAGTCCATTCCCCACCAATACTTCGAAACCAGAAGTTGGTTATACTTTTAACTTGAGTTATTCTTGATTGTAAGAAATTATCTGAGCTACCTCCATCAACCAATATTTGTACTCTGACTTGGCCAATTTGCCCATGAAATTTTAATGTGCCCATTCCATTTGTCCCCTTCATAGCATTAAAGGATAAATTATGGTCCTTCTCTATTGATCTGGACTCTCCAAGATTGTCCCCTGCTATATCCTTGTCTACCTCCATTTGGCCATGCTCCTCATCATCATATTGCAATATCATTAAATGCTTGTTGGGGAATTTGTGAGTGAAGGAAAATTTCTCATCACACCAATAACACAGGTCTTTGTCTCTTCTCAATTGTAATTCAGCTTGGGACATTCTTTTGATGTTGGTATTCTTTTGGAATGGGTTTATGGGTCTGGTGGGTGGAGTACTGAGAATTGGTGGATTGTATTTTTGGGATATATTTGTCTTGTTTGGTATTCTGACTTGATATGAGTGTGGATGATTTTGGTGTTGATCTTTTGGTTTATATTGGAGGCTATCTTTCTCTTCATAAACTTTGGCTAAGGACACTGCTTTTACAATGGAAATTTGTGTATGAATCATTACTTCTCTGTGTATTTCAGGCTTTAAGCCACTTATGAAACAATCTATAAGGGCATCATTGCTAATTTCATAAACTCTATTAGCCAATAGAGTGAAATATATATAATATTCATTAACAATACCATTTTGAGTCAATTTAAATAGAGTGGCTCTAGGACATTCATATATGGAGGGCCCAAAATCCAATTCCAAAGCTCTAATAAATTCCACCCACGAGGTGAATGGGTGGGTTCTCTACATCATTTAAAACCAGGGAATCACCTCTTGCTCCAAGTGTACTACGGTGATGGTTAATCTATCACTGTTTGGAGTATCATAATACCCAAAAAATTGTTCTGCCTTAAACAACCAGTCATGCACATTCTTCCCATCAAAACAAGGAAATTCCAGTTTAATGTTTCTAACCTGAAATGAAGCCTTGTTTGAGATTCCAGCACCATGGAGAGACTGATGTTGCTGTTTTTGTACCAATTGGTTTAATGTCTCACTAATTTGATGCAAGGTGAGATTTGCCCCTCGTTGCCATGCCTCCGTTCTTTCAAATCTTGAATCTGTGGTGGCCTCCAAATGCTCCATTTGAGTTTAAAAATCGGCATGGATTGATTGATGGCATCAACATTTCGCTTGATCTCACTGCTTATGTCCTTCATTCTTGTGTTGTCTCCCATGGTGAGATGAAAGCACCAATGAAATAGTCACACAATATTAAGAAGAAGTGGGAGTGTATTATTTATTAACAGAACTTGCATCTGCTTAGAAAAAGGTACATGGAAAAGATAGTGAAAAAAGTGCAGAGAATGTTTGGGAGAAGAAAAAGATGTCAGTACATATTTCACAACTATTCCCCTATTCCTTTTCTCCCTAAATAGTTATTACATTCTCACATAATCTTTGAGGAGAGTGTTAGGGACCCTCACTCTCTCTCCACGCCTTGTTTTCTGCCTTTCTGTTACACCATCATATTCCTTTTCATTCTCTAACTGTTTCACATGGTCCCCTTTTGCTGAGTCACTTCCTTCTAGAAGTTGTGGGTATTTTTCATTCATTACATAGACTTGAATTGGATTCAGGAGATTTGTTTTATTTTTGTGATCTAGATTTAGTGCTTGATCACCAGATCTTCCAATGTTCTTTGATTATAAGCTGATTTTGTTGTACAAAATTTATTGATTGTAGCGTTGTAGTTAAAAAAAGGGAAGGCTGACTTTTTTGTGATTTGTGTTGTACAACTCAGGAAGTTGAATAAATAAATATTAAGTTTTATTATTTGGTGTTATGAAAGTGTTGTATGAGGAGAAGATTTTGATCCTTGGAATCTACTTTTAAAGCGATTCAATATCAAAATGGACTTACTAGATTACAAGGAGGTCTATTTTAAGGAAATGGTATATCTGAGTCTCGGCTTGCATTTTGTCACACACCTATTGAACTACATGATCAGTTTTCTTGTGGAAATAACAATGTCATCAAAGCAAGGAAATCATATAATATGTCTAAGCAGAGAGATGGACAACGAAGAACAATAGAAGTTTCTTGAAGCTGCAAGGCTCTATCGCAAGGCTTGGCCACAAATTGAAGAACATGTTGGCACAAAGACTAGTGTTCATATTTGAATTTATCAAATCTTCATATTCACGTATTTCTAAACATGTTGAGAAGGCACTATTGTTTTCAGGAGGTACCCTGTTCTCAATTTCATGTTCTATTGCTTTACAAAAAGAGGAAAGAGGCCATCATGGGGCATGTATTATATGTTGCATGTTGGGGCTTTTGCTTTAAGCGAAAGGAATGATTTTCTTCTTTTTCTTCATATTCCAAAGTGCATCAATCATATTTAGGCGTGGACCAAGGAAGATCAAGAACAGTAAATATTATCAAGTTCTTGGTGTTTCAAAAAGTTCTAATGAAGATAAAATCAAGCAAACCTATAGAAGGGCAACAAAGAAAAAAAAAGGCCATAATCCCTTTGATATATTTGAATCAGTGTCAAACAGTCCCACTAATGTTAATACTTGCATTCATTATGAGACAAATTTCACTAGTTGTTGCGGTAATGGAAATAATATCAGCTTAGGACAAGTGGCTATTTTTTTGAAGCTTGCACATCATCAGGGTTCTTATCAGAATTAAGCCCTAAGATCACCATATACATTCTTTTCTTACCTACCACTAATTACCTTTATTTCTTTATACTTCATTTTCTTTATCTCTCTCATTAAACTCACAACATTATTATAATATGTAATTTTTCTTCATTGAAGCAACATATTATGATCAAGATTAAGATCCATTTCTTGTATCACTTTCATCCATTATGGTTGGTTAGCTTTTGGCAAAAAGATGGTTAAACGTTGGATGAAATTGTTTCTGTCTATGGTAGTTAAGCGTCGGTATTGCTTCACATTCAGATTTCAAGACTGGGAAATAAAGATTCACTCACCAGCTGGAGGAGGTATTAGAGTATATCATTGTGTTCAACATAATTATTTCAAGCTTGGAATGTATCATTGTTCGAGCTTGTGGGGGTGTTAGAATAGCTGAGATTTTATAAGAGTTAGTCGATTAAAATTGTAGTTAATCAATTAATTGGTTACTTGTATCAATTTGTTTTGGTGAACTTTCTCTGCGATAATTGATTAATCAACAGAGTTAATCGATTATATGGTTAACATTTTTTGTTTTCTGTTTTAATAGTTGTTATATATAAAGGGGTATTCCTCTAATCTTTGTAATCAATTCATTAATGAGAAATATTATTCAGTGAAAGCTTTCATTCTCATTTTCTTTTCTTTCTTCTTTCTTTAAGTTTTCTTTCTCATTCATTTATTTCTTATCGGTTTCTTTTATGGCTCAAATCAAACTATAACAATTTTTTTAGGATCGAATTGATAAACGCAGAAATTTATAAGAATCAATATCCAATAGTCACTTTTAAAATTATTTATCAAAAATATTTGTCTTGAAATTATGGAGTATTTATAGATAGTCTCAAAAACTATTTATCAAATTAGGTTTGTTTACACCATATGTCAGTTGTTGTATTTGTTATTGTTGGTGATACTTGAAATATGTTATTATGTTAGTCTCACATTGCCTAATATTTGAATAGAGTAGAGTATCAATGTTATATATTGGACTCAAGTCACTTGTTGTAATGTGCACCAAATATAAGCACCAAACAGAAACACCATATGCGCACTTGGACCCATGGATGTGCTAGAGTTTGTAATCATTATTCTCTAGTAATATATTTGTACCCGTTCAGCGCTCCCGGAGAGGTAGGCACAATTGACTGAATGTCGTTACCAAATTCTCTTGTTTATTCTCTTCTATTTATTCTATGCTATTTATTTGATTGCTTATGGCCAACACTATGCAACAATCGCTTCCGCTGCACCAACAATTGGTATCAAAGCCAATTGGTAGATGACTCTTAACCCAAACAACAGATAATGACTAAAGAGGGTGAAGGCGTGATGGCTAGACAAGGTGCATCAAAGAGAATAAGTGGGGAGTCCCATTGTTACCGAGGTATGGGAAGAGTGAAAAGCCATAAGTGAGATACCACGTCTTCAACCAAAACCTTAAGGCATTAGTTCCATTTGACTTTCCTACTTATAAATTATTGCACTTCTCCCCCCATATCCAATGTGAGACTTCACACTTGAATAAACCTAACCGTTATTATTTTTATTATGTTTTTTATTTGTCTATTTTACGGTAAAAACCTCTTAAATTTTATGCTTTTTTGTAACTAATCACTATAAAATATTTTTTATTTCTAATTACTTATTAAACTTTAACATTTGTCAAAATTCGTCCCTTCTAAAGAAAATGCAAAATTATTGACATTGAAAAATTATCACTCACACATTTTGTTTTAATTTCGAGTGTCAAATGATTATTATTTAGTTATAATTTTTATATATATTAGTACTATTTTATTGTCTTGTTTTAACTCTGAAATTTATTTAATTCTTATGAATCAATTTGTATTTTTGATAGTCGCTTACGCTGGTTAACATACAATGTTTTTATAGTCACTGTTGTGAATTTAATGACATCGATTTCCTTGTTAGCATATTAGTAATTTAACATTATTTTTGGGTAGAGATCTATTTCGTCAACAATTAAAGTTTGAGGGTTAACTTGGAAGTAAAAACATTTTACAATGACTATTTACAAAAGGTAGTTGTTTTATGTATTTTTTTTTCTTTCTTATTAGTGTGTGGTAACTTCTGCAACTAAGTATAGTACAGTCAGTAGTTGTAAAAAGGGATTAGGAATTAAGAAAAAAAAGATATATGCATTGATAATGTATAAATTTTATATATTATTATTGTATTATTCACTATTCATATTTAATCATCATTAACTCTTTAAAAAAAATAACATAAATGAATGGTAAATGATATAGTGATTTTATATAAAATCTTTATATTAACATTGAATAGACAACAAATTAAACCCACGTACATGCAATTGCATAAAGCCATTATAATGTTTTGTTGTTTGCGTAGAATTGGATTATTCTAGTGTCACTTGAGAGTTGTCTAAGAGCGTTAAGGGAGGTACCAGAAAATGTTCTCCAATGACCAAGTTAGTATGTGAATGAGATATGAGAATGCAAGGTGCAAGAGTAAGAGAATTATAACAACGTAGAGTCGGTAAGATCATAATGTAACTTCTTCATGGGGGAGGAGTCCCCTATTTATAGTAGAGAGGTAAATAGAATATTCAATTGTTGATGTTGTTATCCTGATCGACCAAACAACCATGTAGGGTCTGCTCCAAACAAGTAGATGTTGCTTTTCCCATGTTGGGTGACTCTGACAACTCCGTACTCTATGGAGAGATAACTTATAGCATGTACTAGGTTATATAGCTGCATCGTATGCCTATCTTGTCGTCTGGCATAAAGTATAATGTGCAGGTGGCATGCGGCTTGTGGGGGTATGCGCCTTTCAGACGGCATCACAATTCTGTGCAGGTGGTGTAGCAGACAATACCAAAAGTGGTTCATGTGTTGTCTTATCATTATTGTCTAGCTAACATTGTGCATTTTTGGATTGTCCGATTGGCCGACTATTGACAGCTATCACCCCTGTCCGACCAATATATATTTGTCGTTTTTGGAGTGTGATGGAACATATAAAAAGTAATAGATAAACTTTATAGATTTTCCATTTTTATCTTATCACATTCAAATTGCAAACTTTGGTCTAAAATTGAGAGAGTTTTGAGCATAAATATATTAGGGAGGATCAAAACAAAAAAATCGTCAAACCAAATTAAAATAACAAGAAAAACAACGATATGTTTGGTTCAACAGAGGGGAAGGAATGGGATTTCAATGGAGGAAATGAGAGAGAAGGTGAAATAGTTTTACATATATGGTATTGTTAAGCTGGGGGAGAGAAAGAAAAATAAGATTTATTTTCCTTCTCCTTATTTTATATGAAAGTGGATTACAGAAATTTATCACCAAAATGTCAACAAATTTATTTTTTGCTCCATAAAATCAAAATTCGAGATTTTAACCAGTAAATTTTACTTCTCCTTTCTAAAATATTAAATTAAACAATGATTTTTTTTATTAAAACCTTTACCTATCCAATTTTATAATATGAAGATGGGTTTATCACAAACTATAGGTTTCTGGAACCAAATATAGTATGAGAACAAAAAAAATATATGTGTCAATTTTTATTTTGAAAAATGCTTTGGGGACAATAATAATTTTGTCCTTTTTTATTTTATTTGCACGGGGTAAAATATTTTGTGATATAAACTACAACTTCTCCATATATTATAATTGTAAGACCCTAATTTTTATAACAAAAAATGATTTGATATGCTGAATGTTGAAAATACCATAATCACCAATAATCTCTTTAGAAAAAATCCCTTTAAATCTCATTAAATATAAAGTAGAATACATTTAAAAGATACATTAAATTTTTACAATGATATTGATTGAGAGTATAACAGTTCAGAAATTGCATGGAACTTAATACAAATTCTCTAAAATAACATACAAATAAAAATATTATGAAAAGTCAGGTACATGGTCGTGTGATAATGAGTCTTCTACATTATTCAAACTCATAATCCTTAGTTAGACATGTGACTTAAAAATGTCAAATAACTCAAACATAGAGATAAAAATTTCAATAACATTGTTTTAAAAACTTCTAAACTATAATATTTCTTACCCTCATGAGTAAGAAAATCTTGATGAAGAATAATATAAGGGGGAAATCTTAATACTTATTAACTCATAATAACCTTAAATTATAATATACTTAACTGTTAGGATAAATAAGATTCAAGAAGACAACAAAATTGATTTGGATATATTACATTAAATATCCAAAACCTTCCATCCAAATTAAAAGTTTTAAACACAACATGTTTGGTAGAGGTAATTTCTCTTCATCCAACATCCCCAATTCATACCAATGTCTTATCCCTTTTTTGGGAATAACCATGTCTTCAAGCGACTGAGAATTTATTTGTTTATTCTTAAGTCAATCAATAGATTCATAGATTCCTTTAAAAATTAACATAATTGGATCATAAATCCCCTCAACATTAATGATCATAGATCCCCTTAATTAATCAACATAATTAGATATAGATCTTTTCACAAACAACAATCAACCTAAATCTCATCAATAATCAATATGCTTTAAACAAAATATAAAACACATTTGAAAGTATATAATTATATAATCAGTATTCATAATATTATTTATAACTTCGTGATGATTTTGAATGTTTTCTCTCATGTTTGGTATATATGTATATATTCTTATGTATTCGATGATAAATGTAACTGTTCTTTATCTTCATGGTTGCTGCATACAAATCATAAGTTAAAGGAGAAGTATACAAACAAATAAAACATGATTTTAGGTAACGAAAAGAAATAGGCTTAGCCATTGTTAAATAGGAAGAAAATGCATAAACTTGTATTATATACTTATTATATTTGTGTGTTGCCTATATAGAAAACCAAGCAACGATACTATTCCTTTTTGCTGAATGGAAAACTCACAACGGATATAGAAAATATAAGGCTTAATATGTGAAGTTTGAATTCAAGATGACACAAACACATAAAAAAAACTAATTATAATAATGAATTAAGAGAAAACTGCATATAGATAAACCATAAAACTAATTGGCGATTGATGCGCCTTGATTTTAGATTAACATCGCTTACACGATTAAAAAGAAGGAATATGACAAATACACTCTCTCAAATGTTTAGGGCGTAAACGGTTCCAATTTAAACCGCAAAACCGATTGAACTGAACCAAACCGCAAAATGTGGTTCGGTTCGGTTTCGCGGTTCAGTTCGGTTATTTTTTAAGGAACCGTTTATGTTCGGTTCTGTTTATGGTTTTAAAAATTTAGGAACCGTTGGAACCGAACTGAACCGCATATAAAAGAAATATATACAAGGGATTAGGGAATAATGTTTTATTACTGTTTAAATTTTTCAACCAATTTTCTAGCTTAATTATCAATTTTTATGTGAGTTGTAATGTTATATATGTTACTAAATTATTATTAAGTTAATATTATATATGTTATTAGTTACTAAATTGCTTCCTATTGTCTTATGATTTGAAATATATTTACAACTTTTGTGATATTGAGTTTGAAACTAACATATATCATATATTGTTATACATGTTTTGTTAAATGTGTTACTAATTATGAAACGTAAGGTTATAAATGTAATTATTATATATTTTACTAATCATGAATTTTATTGTTATATATGATTCATAATTTTTTATAATAGTATTAGTAATGTTTATCCTTTTGTGGATAAACAATATCTCTTGCAATACATTTTGAATTTTCAATTCATGGAAGATTTTTTATAAAAAAAGTAAATGGAAAAACC
Source organism: Lupinus angustifolius (assembly GCF_001865875.1). Classification (NCBI taxonomy): domain Eukaryota; kingdom Viridiplantae; phylum Streptophyta; class Magnoliopsida; order Fabales; family Fabaceae; genus Lupinus; species Lupinus angustifolius. The sequence continues at coordinate 26,485 of NW_017725489.1, forward strand.
GTGGAACCGAACCGAACCGTACCGAACCATTCAAGAGCGGTTCAGTCCGGTTCTTATACTTAAATTTGCGGTTAATTGAGCGGAACCAGACCATATTTTTTATCAGTTTGGTCACTAAAATACACCAAAAACCGAACCGAACTGAATTTTTACACCCCTACAAATGATTTTGAGTCACATTATAATTTTTCGAACAAAATACAGAAAACTCTTTTTATGTCCAATTTTTGATTGCATTGGTCTTTAACTTGAGTTCTAAGTTCGGGAGTCGATTATTGATCAGAGAAGATATTAACTCCTCACCCGCCCATATTAAAATGATATCATCTCTAATTGCATTGACTAAGTTATATCTCAAATCAATTTGTTTATTTATTTTAATTATTTATCTATTTATAAAGGAGAAATATATTATTTATTATTGTGTTTGATAAGAGTTTATTATGAATATCTATGTGCAATAGAGATATCAAGACTACATAGTTTTTGGTCAAAAATGTTTGATTGGTTGAGTGTATTTTAATTGTTTCAAGGAAGGGAAACGATGTATCTCGATCATTCAAATGATGAGTAGAGGAAAATAAGTGAATCCTCACTACTATTCTTCCATCCTTAAAATAATTTTTCTTTTATATTTTTAAAATTAATTAAGTAAACATTCATTTTTATTTTACTTTCATTATATGTTGTTATTTAGTGATCATGAGGCTATTGGTTCAAATTACAAAAACAACCTCTTGGCTTTTTAGAGTAAAATTGCGTATATCTACCCTTCCTAAACCTCGCTAAGTGAAGCCTAGTGCATTAGGCCATTCTTTTTTAATCATTAAAGAAGAGTCTTTATTTTTATTATTAGTGTGACTATTTTTAAAGGTAATATTTAAAAAATTATTATTATTAATGATTATTATTTTATCAGAGTTTTTTATTTGTTATTTTATTTTAAATTAATTTTTAATGAATAGAAGTCACATATCACGACCATTTAAAAATAATATAAGAAAAAATGTGAAATTAAGACATTCCCTTCATATTTATTATAATTCATTTTAAGAGATTAATCATTAAATATGATAAAAACATTATTTTATTTAAAAATCATATATTACTTATTACTAAAAATATTTTTTTCTCTAAATCTATCATTTATTAATTACATTTTATTAATTGCATTCTAAGATACTTTAGGAAAATGTTAAAACTTGTTTGGATGAATATAGATGATAGTTCATAACCTTAGAAGGTAAAAAGAAGATGTTGTAGGTACGTGCGTGCAACCAGATCAAGATGTTCACTAGAAAACTAATATTTGTTCTAGGAATTTGTTGAAGTTATTTATCAAAGCATATAACAGACATAATAACTTCCCATTATTAAATAATTCAAAGCCAAGGACCTATTATTAAGTCATCTACGTTATATGGCTATTCATGACATTTTAGCTGGACTCTCATAATAATAGATTTACCCGATAACACGTAAATCCTAATGAAATTCCATAATTTATATTTTTCAGCTAACTTATGTCTAAGTGTTACATTTTACTCAAGTAAGTTATCTTCTCACTTAAGTAACCCGTATTATATACATAGTAATTTTAAGTCCACCTTTCTTTCCACCATTATTAATAGTAGGCAAACACATCAAGCACATATATATAATCTATTCTTTTATCTACGTAAGTACAGAGTTGAAAGGATGGATGTTACATAGAGATTCACACAAAGATGTATATTGATTCACCTTCTTCAACTAAAAGCTACGTCTAGTCCTATTTTCTGATTTAAGAGATTTTCACTATGTAATTGATGTTCTTACAAGCATCACACCAAGACTCTCTCTTGTACACACAATTCCCACAAGAAAGAACACCACTTTCTTTTTACACAATCACTCACCAAAACCTATGGGGATTCTTTCATTTGATAGAGTATAAGAAAACTTTATGAATGGATAAGGATTACTACATATAACCTAGTAATGTTGGAATCCTTTCCAAGAACACTTTAAAGGTAAGATGATAATTGGCTCTTGTTCTTTAAAAAATATAAAAGTGCAGAATTTCTTTGAAGCTTTTTATGAAATATTTGTGATATATTTGCAAGTGAAAGTTTTTATGAAGTTTCAAAAACTTAGGAGTGCATATATAGTGTTAAGAATACTTCCAAGGTCCATTATAAGAGGTATAAAACTCTTGGGATCATACTGGTATGTTTTGGTACATACCCATTGAGTTTCAAATTCTAAATTAGATTCCCAATACTAAGTAAACAATTACTCAATTGTGGTAATAAATTAATGGACTTTATTGTCCACATAGCAACATGTAACTCACTTCAGTAACTTGGTTACTAGATCTTACTATTCAGTCAAGTAAGCTACAATGTGCTTACTTGTAAATGTACATCTTGTGAATAAGATTGTAACCTACAATGTGCTCTTGGAAGTTTGTAGTCATTGTGTCCGTATCTGACGTGTCGATTTCATAGTAGTCAATGATACGGGAGATGAAAATCTCATAGGCAAGCAACCTTGATCAAGATGAAGTTATGCCATTCATAACTTTCAAGATTTCTAAAGGCCAGTTTACATCAATGCCTTCCCTTATGGTGAACATGAGTTTGAGATCATTTATTGTAGGTTGAGTATGGTTTGTATTTCTCTGAAATAAAATATACTCAATTAGGTAATGTAAGAGCCAATTTTCAATAGACAATGACTCAATTTTGGTCAATTCTCCTTGTACAAACAAGTGAGGCCACCTTAGGCATGATTTGTACATCTCAACAGTATCAAATGAGTCCCACGACTCATTGTTACAACCCCTAACATTGGTCCACCACTAGTTAGACCTCTAACTTCCAGAAACAGTTCCTCATCCAATTCTATCATTTTTCCCATAACCATTGAAGAGAAAACCTCATCCTTATACCGAAAGTTGCTGTAAAATTTCAGAATGAGCGAAGGATAGATTTTACCTCTTAGTTCTAAAAACTTATTCGCTCCTTGGTTCTCCAATCCATGTGGGAATTCAAAACCTTGTTCGTCTAGCCACTCCATATCCACATACCAGAAATATGTTTGGTTTCTACCTTGGAACTTGGCCAACCGAGCTTCTTGGAGAATGGGAGAGTAATAGGGGTCATCGTGATTCTTTCTTTCACCTTGAGCAGAAGAGGAGTCTTTTTCCATGCCTCTGGCACATTTGGCACTATGCTTCACTCTCATATTATGTGGTTCACTCATACTTTCAGGTATAAACACTAATTTAATTGATTTTCTAGATTGGGGTTTAGGATTTCTAAAGAGGGAAAATGGTGAAGGACTTGGATTTTGTAGACATTGAGGGTTGCAGGAAGATGGAACTATCAGATAGTAAGTGAATTAGGTTAGGAACACTCAATTTTGAGAATTAATTCAGAAGGGGGGAAACAAAGAAGGTTTAGGATTCTAAGTGGAAATGACCCAAAATGTCACTTGAAACTGATATACTACTACTGTTAATCGATTATCTGCAGTGGTTAATTGATTAACCAACTTAAAATTTTCAAAATTCTAAAATTTTGAGCTCAGGTAATCGATTAAGATGTGTGTTAATCGATTAAAAATTAAGATGGAAATTTATTTTGGTTACTGGAACTCGATTTAATCAATTAAAGCACAAAGCAATCAATTATTGATAGAACTAACACAAATTTCAGTACATTTTAGACAGTTCTAGAGTATGCAAAAAGTGTTATTTCTAAGACACAAACCTAAAGGATTTTAACACACTAAGGAAGCATAGAAGCATTTGTGAAGATAGTTTAAGCAAGGAATCATGCATTCATAACATATATCACTTATAAGCATATATTCAAGATCAAGTAAAGGCACAAAATTTCCTTCAAGCAAGTTAGTTTAGATATTTTTCATCAAGTATGTCAAGTTCTCTACACAACAAAAAGAATGTATCTCATGGAAGGGGTGTGATGAAAATATCTGCCAATTGCTTCGAGGTTTCAACAAATTCAAGTATGCAGTCACCCTTTTGTACATGATCTCTTAAAAAATGATGTCTAATCTCTATATGCTTAGTTCTAGAATTCAGAATGGGGTTCTTTTATAGATTTATGGTACTAGTGTTATCGCATTTTATTGGTATTTTTACAAGTTTTATGCCAAAGTCTAATAGTTGTTGCTTCATCCACAATATCAGAGTGCAACACACGCCAACGTCAATATATTCCGCTTCGGTGGTAGATAAAGCAACACATGCTTGCTTCTTACTATGTCATGATACTAGGGAGTTGCCCAAGAGATGGCAAGTCCCACTAGTACTTTTCTGGTCCAACTTGCATCCCGCAAAGTCAGAATCGGAATTTCCTATTAGGGATAACGAAGCATTCCTAGGATACCATAAACCCATAGTTGATGTTCCTTTAAGATACTTCATAACATGTTTTACAACACTAAAGTGAGATTCCTTAGGTGAGGCTTGGTATCTTGCGCACATGCATACACTAAATATTATATCGGGGCGACTAGTAGTTAGATATAATAATGAACCAATTATCCCACGATATTTTGTTACCTCTATTACTTTACCTTTTTCATCCTTGTCGAGTTAGCAGGATGATGCCATGGGTGTTGTTGCTTCTTTACACTTATCCATCTCGAACTTTTACAGTAGTTCCTTGGAATATTTTGTCTAGTGAATGCAAATCTTGTTGCTCATCTACTTTATTTGTAATCCTATGACCTTGTTGAGCGGATGATCTTTCTTTGTCTTCCACACCATCGGTATATTTTGATGATCTGAATTTCTTTCCTAATCATCCTGATCCTCCTTCCTGATTTCCATATTCTTTGTGTATGCATTTTCCAGTGCACCTGAAATATCATCACACAAAACCTTTCTCTTCTCTTTCGGAGAAGATTCATCAAATTTTACATGGATAAACTCTTCAACATGCATCATATATTTATTAAAGACTCGATATGCTTTACTATGAACAGAGTACCCAAAAATATTTCCTTATCGGCCTTCGAATCAAACTTTCCTAGTAATCTTTTACCATTTTTGAATATGAAGCATTTACATCAAAAAACATGCAAGTGTGAAATATTAGGTTTTAGCCTTTTAGCAGTTCATATGGCGCTTTTAAGAGTGTAGGCCTAAGAAGCACTCGATTTATTACACAGCAAACAGTATGCACTACATCGGTCCAAAAATACTTGGGGACCTTACTTTCATTTAGCATTGTCCTAGCTAGCTCTTCTAATACTCAAATTTTCCTCTCAATAAGTCTATTTTGTTGAGGAGTTCGAGGAGCCGAATACTGATGTAGGATCCCATGCTTTTCGCAAAATTTGTCAAATTGGTGATTTTCAAATTTCCCATCATGATCGTTGCGAATATAAATTATCTTGTGATCAAATTGGTTTTGTAGCTGTTTGGCCATATTTTGAAAAGGCTTAAAAACATCACTTTTCAGAGCAAGAAACAAAGTCCATGTTTATCTAGAGAAATCATCAACAATTACCAAAGCATAGCAGCTACCACCAAAGCTCATTATTTGTGATGGTCCAAACAGATCCATATGGATTAAATCCAAAGGTTTTGTTGTGGATATCACATTTTTGGACGAAAATGAACTTTTTACTTGTTTACACTTTTGACAAGTGTCACAAGAGTATTTTGATTTGAAATCAAGCTTTGGTAGTCCTACAACTAAATCGTGTGATAATAACTTAGCTAGATGCTTTAAATGGACATGTGCTACTCGTCTGTGCTACAATCAGATATCACTCTCTTTAGTGATAAAACATTTTGAAAACAGAATGATGACATCATCCAAATTGATTATATAGATGTTGTTTATTCGCTGCCCTACAAACTTAACATTATTTTTTACCCCGTCACGAATGATGCAACAATTTGAGTCGAAAGATACCTTATTACCTTTGTCGCACAACTGGCTAATGCTTAGTAGGTTGTGCTCTAGCCCTTCAAAATACAACACATTCTCAATTATGACTTGTGAAGCCTTTCCAATTCTTCCAACACCTAGTATCCTCTCCATAAGTGACATAACCTTTACCGTTGAGTGAAAGATCCAGGAACTTTGATCTATCACCCGTCATATGCCTCGAACATCCATTGTCCAAGTACTAGTGTTGTCCTTGAGTTTGAAGGCATACCTGCAAAACAATTTACTTGCCTTGTTTAGGTACCCAAGTCATACTGGGTCCTTTCTTGTTAGTAATCAAAGAGTCTTGCCCTTTTTGCATCCATACATGTTTTCCACTTGGAACTCCATATTTTCTAATGTAGCATGATATAGATGTATGACCATATTTACCACAATAGAAGTAAGTACGCATGCTATGATTAAACCTATTATGTATGTGAACTACTTGTCTTCTATATGGTTTTCTTCTATTCTTTGGTTTATAGCCTAGACCTCCATGATTACCTACATTTCTATATGCATCAAGTAGGTTGTTTAGATTATAAGTACTATATGTAAACTTTGCTAATTTATCCTTTAAATCATAAATTTCAGCATTCAAAACATCACATTGATTACATATAGGAGTCTCAATTAACTTAGTGGCGCAACTACATGAGGCGAAAGAGTAAATAAGATCTAGAGTCTCATTTTCTAATTTTAATTCATTCAATTCCTCTTACATCTTAGTTATTTTATTTTCATGCAACCTGATGAATCGTTTCCTATCTATGTTTACCTTACCTAGTTTCTTTAGTTCCTTATGTAACTCAACAAAAGCACTATACAATTCATCTTTGGGAGATTTGGGAGCTTTGCCTCTTCTGGTTGAATCATTCGTCTCTTTCTTTTGAAATCACTTGAACCCTCCATTATTCTTGATATATTTTCCAAATTTTCTAACTAGGAGAGTTAAGGTTTCATAATTCAGATCAGACTCGAAATCTTCATCATCTCTATCTTCTTGGTGTTGTGACGATGTAGCTTTTAGAGAGATTCCCTTTTTCTTTCTGTTTGAATCTTCATGCATTGTTAAGCATCCTAACTCCATCTCATGCTCTTGGAGTTTTCCGAAGAGAGTTGCTAGAGGCCATGTGTCTAAGTCCTTTGATTCTATTATTGCCGTTATCTTGGGCTGCCATTTCCTATCAATACAATGCAATACTTTGTTAGTAAGTTCACCAATAGCAAAACTCTTATCTAAATCAATTAAATGATTAACAATATGAGTGAATATTTTCTGCATTTCATTTATCGATTCATTTGGAAACATACGAAACAACTCATATTCGTGTGTTAACACATTCAATCTTGCGCGTTTAACCTCACTTGTGCCTTCGTAGGTTAATGGCAAAGTATCCCATATTTCTTTTGCATTTAGGCACTATGAAACCCTAAAGAATTCATCGTATGATAAGGCAGAGTTTGTTATGTTCTTTGCCTTGAGATTGTGTTGGACTTTACATTTCTCTTTGGCAGTCCATAATCCTTTTGGTTTTTCTTTGGGCTCACCATCCACCAAGTGTAGTGGAGTAAAAGGCTCATTGATAACGGAGTCCCAAATCTCCGCGTCGATTGTCTCAAGGAAGATTCTCATGTGCACTTTCCAGTAGGCGTACCCCTCACCACTGAAAGGGTTAGTGGAACCCATTGTGATAATCCTTATATTCAACAAATTAAGCGACCAAGCTAGCACCTTTGTACTAGCTCTGATACTACTTCTTGGGTACCAATAAGGTAAAATATACCTTGAGGAGGGTGAATAGGTGTAGCGGATTACTAATCTCGCTTTTCCGATTTATGCACAGAATACAACGTTGGTGCAGTTAATCGATTATCAATAGGGTTAATTGATTAACGGCTAATGATTTAATCGATAATAGTTAGCTCATTAATCGATTATACTCATTGATGATTCTTCGAAAAACAGACTTTTCTTGCGATGAAAATAGTGATGGTTTCTGATCTTTACTATCCTAAATCAATTCGTGATTATTCAAAGATTAACAACAGTAAGCACTAATCACAGAATACAATTAAACACAGAAAGCAAGTAAAGACAGAATCGTAAAGAGATAGGGAAAGAGAAATGTGCTCAAGGATTTTTATCCTGGTTCATTTGCAGGTCCACTTGCAAACTACATTCAGGCCTCTGATGAGCAATATATTACACACTATTCATAACCTTAATTTAGCATGATTGATTATTCTTGGTGCCTAATTGACATTGTTTCACATGGTTTAGTGTTTTAGATTTTATAGGACTGATATTCCTAAAATGAGTTAATTTGGGATTATTTGGCCTGATTAAATCTATTATCATTTTTGGATCACATTTGTCACCAATTGCATTTTGGGCATTATGGAAGTCGATGATATGTGATGAAGTGAAGATTGTATTTTTATTTTAGGAGTTTTTTTTATTGTAATTTAGCTTTGGGCCCATTGTTTAGGCCCAATTCGATTTTACGTGTGTTGGAGGGGTTAAATTCGGATTCCCCACTCAAAACACAAACACTTTTACTTTGCCTCACTTTGAAATTAGAATACATTTTCGTTTTCCCTCTTTTTGCTCTGCTAGGGTTTCACTCCTTCTTCATTTCTCATTTTCAGTTTGTTCTTCCATTGCCATAAAAGACTAAATTTCTGGACTAAGTTCCTTTGGTAAGGTATCACAACCCTTGAGGTTTTGTTATTAATGCATTTTCAGTTTCTTTATTGTTGATTTCTACTATCTTAATTCTGAATATGGTTTGCTTAATTCCATTGCTTAGAAACATGGTTGGTTGAGTTTATCTTCACTTAGTTGATTTACTTTCTCTAGTGCATGAATGCTTAGTTCGTGTGAATTTGTTAATTGTTTCATGCTTATATTGATTTCACCTGGTTAGAGGTTTTTGGTTATGGAACTTTGAATTGATTATCGCTTAGTTAATTGATTATCAACAAATTCGGAAGTTAATGGTTGGAATCTGAAAATAATCTTTTGAAACCGAGGATTGAGTTGTGAACAAACGAACCAAATGGATTTAGTCATTTTATTACATTGCTTAACTACTGTTTCTGAATTTGGTTTATGAGTATAAGGTTTTTGAAGCTTTGCATGAAAGATAATCCGTGGGAAACGACATAGGAGTCACTTCCTAGTACTGCAGTTTTAATTGGTATATTATTTGTATCGGGTACGGCCTCGATCAAATTTGGCGCTGTGATAAGTGCCAAACATACCTAAAAATCATACACTTTTATGGCACTTATCTTAAGCATAATTGAGAAAAACCAACATAAAACAATTCTTTTTGAATAAAATATCACAATTTGGTATATTTGTGTTTGTATTGCCTTTTTATGTATTTTGTAGGAAATAAAATGAAGAAAAGAAGAGAAAAGATTCATGGTCAAAAAGCAACAAAAGTCAAGAAAATCAAGGTGCTCAACTAGGCAGCTGAGCGTGGAACAAGCCCCGCTGAGCTGACCTGGCCACCTGCCTGACCTGGACCAAACTGCTCAACCAGGCAACTGAGCGGACCTGCTTAGCCGCTCATCCTAGCACGAGACTAGGCCTAGCATGGTCAGAAATATGCTTGACACGGTCAGACACGAGCTTCACACAAGACCAAGTTGCTGAACAAGCTGCTCAGCGGTCCAACCAAGATGCTCTCCGGAGAACCAGACTCCTGGCCAGATCATCAAGCACCAAGCCACGTCTCAGTCAACACGGTCAGAAGCTGCTGAACAAGTAGATCAGTGGTGAAGTAGGTGCGCTGGGCGGTGCGTACCAGACTTGACTTAACCATCAAGCAAACCATGAAGTCATCTATGACCTCACCTCAAGTAGCCCACCATAGGCTTTTCAGAAGTAGCTCCAATAGCTGGCCTCATAGCCCACAACTAGCTTTGGTGAGTCATACACATAGGTGACTAACCTACTTGGTCAAGGGACCAAACCCATGCTGAAGGGTTTGGTCAGCTGCTTAGCGGTCCAACTAAGTAGCTCAGCGGTCCAACTAAGTAGC
>NW_017725490.1:0-526 GCF_001865875.1 Lupinus angustifolius
TCTTCTTAATTTACAAAAGTTTGGATTTTAATCATTCAAGTTGGTGCTTTGGTTAATTTTATTTGTTTGAGAAGTTCTTAATGCTCTTTTTAGATTGATCACCTAAAAATGATTTCAAGTCAATAAAATTACTTGTCTCAAACACTTAACAAATAAACTAAGAAGTAGTTGTACTACTTAGTTTATTTGCCAAGTTAAGCATGCTTTTCTTAAGATCTTACATTCATCACTCATTCAATATTAGAGTCGCCAATGGTTAGGGTGTGACAACCTAATCTATTTTATGGCTGTAGTATTGTTTAAGTGATGAATATAAGTGTTTATGATTCTACCATTTTAGGATATACACTAAAAGGAGGATTTCAGACCTTGGTGTTTAGGGTTAACCAAAGTAAAACATAAGAACTTGTCTAAGTAGTTCAAACTCAAAACGAAGATGACAAATATGTTTTCTTATTCAAAAAGATTTTGTCTGCTCAAGAATTTGTGAATACTTAGTTTATTTTTCTTGTTGATTTATTTATGT
>NW_017725491.1:0-1820 GCF_001865875.1 Lupinus angustifolius
AATTGTAAAATAGTAAAGTGTTATCAATAAATTTATTTGTTGAAAACACCTTTTAATATACAAAAGTGATGAAACTAACTTACTAACTTTTATTTATTGTTATTTACTTTCCGTATTTTATTTATACTTTAATACCAACCTTCCTTATGGAAGAAGTTTGGTTTGCTAATAAAATGAACCCGAAAGGGAGAAAATAAATAAAAGGTCACTAAATTTATTATTCTTTTGTTTTTTTATTTATTTATTTGTATCTAACAACTAATTATTCATCACTTTTATATATTAGAATACCATTAAACTGAAGATGGAATTTATTCCACAAAATCGAGATGGTATTCAAAGGTACTTAAATAATTATGTAATAGGTAATTGCTTCGATACCATTATACCGATGTTAGAATTCATTCTAACAAAGCCGAGATAGGGCAAAGAAGGAATGACTTATTCACATGATTATTAAGAAAGTAAGTTGTAACTGGAATATTCTTGAAACTGTTATACTGGCGTTGGAATTTATTTCAACAAAGCCGAGATGGCGAACAAAGAATAAAACCGAGTTCTCTTACTTACAAAAAGGACATAACCAAAATGAGAGTATTAATCTTTCAACAAATTGACACTGCTGCCAGGACGATTTGTTGAGAGGAGAAAACTCCCAACTAAAATAAACACGGAAAAAACGCTTTCAACACGCCGCTGCCATACGACCTCGATCAAATTTGGCACCGATGCTGGGGATTATCGGTTCTTGTCAAAGATTCTTAGTATAGTTTAGTGTGTGTCTTAGAATAACCATTCTCTTTGGATTTCAAAATCTGCCTGTAGCATTCACTATTTGCTATTTGCTGTCTTGTTTAACTATTTGTGTTGGTTGATTCGGGTGTATGTTGGTTAATATAGTTGTGGTTGGAATTTTTGCATGAAACTTTGATTCCATACTTCTTTCATCACATATTGAATACTGGATGCATCATAATCAATCACCTTGCTGCTAGTTGTGAGATACAAACAAGTAGTCATTAGTTTTACTATTGATTTTCTATTTTGGGCATAACTTTAGAATCGTTGATCAGAATTGAACATATTATATATGGATCTGGGGTAGAAAAATCCAAAAATTCTTTCTCTACACACTGTGTCTGTATAAGTCCACCTGAAAATCCAAAAAGAGTCTGTTTACTATTTCTTTTTTATTTTACAAGTTTATTTTTCCAATTGTTTTGATTTTGTTGCATTTAATAAAATTAGTTAGGCTTTGAGTTTTGTCCTGAAACTTTTTGTGGATGTTTCCTATGGTATTAGGATTTTATTGATGCAAAGTTTTCGGTGATCACTGAAATTTAACATGTATTTCACTTACTGCCCTACATGGTTCTTACTGTTGCATTTAGTGCATGACTAGGGAAAATCATAACTCTTTGCATCCAATAAATCCTGAAATTGATAGAATATATCATAGTTTGGTTAAACAAGTTAGGAATTTAAATTTAGATAGTGAGTCTTTTCATCTTAGTGTTAATCTACCTGATAGTGATACTGATTCTGTTGTTTCTATGCATTATATTGCATACTATGAAAATATGGTTGAACCACCTTCAGTCCCATGTGAGAGGACATTAAGGGAGTTGGTTGCACCTGATTTCTCATACGAAAGCTTGTGTATTCAGTATCCCAATGAGGATGTGCCATATGTGTTCAAAACTGGACTAATCCATTTGTTGCCTAAGTTTCATGGACTTGCAGGTGAATGTCCTCATAAGCATCTTAAGGAGTTCCACATTGTATGTTCCACCATGAAGCCTCGTGATGTCCAAGAGGAT
>NW_017725492.1:0-591 GCF_001865875.1 Lupinus angustifolius
GATATTTCTGGCATCAGACAACTACATGCAGAAGGTTTATATGAATATTGGGAGAGATTCAAGAGACTTTGTGCAAGCTGCAGCCATCATTAGATCTTTGAACAACTCCTCCTGCAATATTTTTATGAGGGTCTTAATAACATGGAGAGGAATATCATTGATGCTGCTAGTGGTGGTGCACTTGGAGATATGACCCCTTTTGAGGCTAGAGGTTTGATTGAGAAGATGTCTTCCAACTCTTAACAGTTCAGTGCAAGAAGTAGTGATACTATAGTGGTCAGAGGTGTCCATGATGTTGGGACAAATTCGGTAAGGCAAGATAAACTTGAGAAAAAAATTGACTCCCTTGCTACCTTGGTCACTCAACTTGCCATGAATCAGAAGAAACCTCCACTTGCAGCACGAGTTTGTGGCATTTGCACCGCAACTGACCATTATTATGATGTTTGTCCTTCTCTCTTGGAGCCCAAAACCGGTGACCATCATGAGGCATATGTTGCAAATATTTACAACAACAGACCTCAACAACAACAATAGGATTATGATCCTTCATCAAGCAGATACAACCCTGGTTGGAGGAATCATCCGAAT
>NW_017725493.1:0-355 GCF_001865875.1 Lupinus angustifolius
TGTGGTCAACCCGAAGAATGTGAGTGCCATCACTCTAAGTTCAGGCAAACATATTGAAGTTGATCTAGCTGCATCAAAATTGAAGCAACCAGTTTTATAAGAGATTGAGAACACTAGTGAACAAATTCTTGCTAGTGAACCTTCCACAAGTGTTGCGCAACCATCTTCCATTCCTCTTCCATTTCCTCCAAGAGCCATTCAAAGTAAGAAGATGGAAGAGGTAGACAAGGAGATCTTGGACACATTTAGAAAGGTAGAGGTGAACATACCTTTACTTGATGCAATCAAACAAATTCCAAGATATGCAAAATTTCTAAAGGAGTTGTGCACTCACAAGAGGAGGCTCAAAGGTAAT
>NW_017725494.1:0-4005 GCF_001865875.1 Lupinus angustifolius
ATTCAATTAGCAAACAGGAGTATTGCTTACCCTGCTGGTTTGATAGAGGATGTCTTGGTTCAGGTTGATGAACTTATTTTTTCGGATGATTTTTATATTCTTGATATGAAAGAGAGATCCTCCCGTAACACAGTCCCATTCATTTTGAGGAGGCCATTTTTTAGAACAGCCTGAACCAAGATAGATGTCCATGCTGGAACATTATCTATGGAGTTTGGTGATATTGTGGTCCGATTTAATATTTTTGATGCTATGAAGCATCTTCTGAGAACCATTCTGTGTTTTATATTGATTTACTTGATGAGTTAACTAATGAGCATATATGTGATTTCCTTAATGATTTTGATTCTATGTCATTGATAGACTCATACACTTGTCATACATGCACTGATTCTGAAATGTGTAATTCTTGTATTGATGAGTTTCTTCATATTTCTGTTGATCCAAATGTTGTAGAATCAGATTGCACTAACCTAATTGCTACAGACATCATACAACAATCTGATTTTCTTGTCCAGGTACAAGTTGCAGAATCTATGTCTGCTTCTTTAGTTCCATCTGTTTTTCAGGCACTTGTCTTGGAGCTTAAACCTTTGCCTGAAAACCTCAAGTATGCTTACTTAGAGGATGATGAGATGCTTCCTGTTATTGTTTCCACCTCCCTTGATGCTGATCAAGAGGAGAAGTTGTTGCAAGTGTTGAAGAAGCATAAGAAGGCAATTGGTTGGACCTTAGCTGATATTCCTGGTATTAGCCCATCTATGTGCATGCATAGGATACTCTTGGAAGATGGAGCTAAACCAGTGAGACAACCACAAAGGAGACTCAATTCAGTCATCCTTGAGGTTTTGAAGAAAGAGGTCACAAAGCTTTTACAAGCTGGGATTATATATCCCATTTCTAATAGTCATTGGGTGAGCCCATTTCAGGTGGTTCCAAAGAAGACAGGAATTACAGTGGTGAGAAATGAGAGAGATGAGTTGATTCCTACGAGAGTGCAGAGCAGTTGGAGAGTCTGCATTAATTATAGGAGGTTCAACCAAGAAACAGGAAATGATCAATTTCCTTTGCCATTTATTGATCAGATGCTTGAACGCTTAGCGGGTAAATCTCATTACTCTTTTCTTGATGGTTTTTCTGGATACTTCCATATCCATATTGCTCATGAGGATCAGGAGAAGACCACATTCACCTGCCCTTTGGTACTTTTGCCTATAGGAGGATGCCTATTGGCCTATGCAACGCCCCTGGTACATTCCAGCGGTGTATGGTGAGCATTTTTAGTGACTTTTTAGAGAATTGCATAGAGGTGTTTATGGATGATTTTACACTTTAGGGATCTTCATTTGATGTATGTTTGCATAGTCTGGATAGAGTTCTTCATAAATGCATCCAAACTAACTTTGTTCTGAATTACGAAAAATGTCATTTCATGGTAGAGCAAGGCATAGTTTTAGGTCATGTGATCTCAAATAGGGGAATCGGGGTAGACCCTGCCAAGATAGATGTTATTTCACAATTTTCTTACTCTCTTGCGTGCGAGAGGTTCGTTCTTTTCTTGGTCATGTAGGTTTCTATCGCAGGTGATAATTATCCGAAAATTAGTTTGGCTAAAAATAATAATGATGATCAACATGATTTCAAATGTATAAGCATGTCAAAATAGATTTCAATGAGATTTTTCATGGTTTGTGAATTTTGACACATAATGCTTCAAACAAGAAGTAATGCTTTTGGTTATAAAAAATGTGTAACAATTTACCCAAGAAAATATTTTTTTAACCAAAAAGTGTTTCTTTGCACACAAGTTCAACATTGGAACTTTTGAGGGTAAGTGTTTCACTCAATTTATCAAGCATTTGTTTGTAGTAATTTGAACTTGTTTTTCATATCACCTATTCTCTTAAATTTCATAATTAATCAAAGATCACTAAGGTCTTCTTTTTGGTTGTAATTAGGCTTGGTTTGGATAATGGTTTTTCTAGATTTTTAAGGCTAAGTTTAAAAAGAGAGCATTTTTGAAATTTTTCTCAATGGAATACTTTACTCTTCTTTTTTCTATTATTGTTTTCCAACCTCTTTTAATTCTTTGAACCTTGGCTTCTATTTTTCTCAATCTTTTTGTTTCTTTTTTCATTTTTGTTTGAAGATTGATTTTTTCGTTTTCTTTTAAGAAGCAAAGTCCACCAATTTTTCCCCCAACTTGATTCTTTCAAACTACTCTTTAAAAATTTAATGTTCTCTTAGAACATTTTTCTCAAATTGGTTTTATGGAATAATTTGAAA
The DNA here is from genome assembly GCF_001865875.1 of Lupinus angustifolius. NCBI lineage: Eukaryota > Viridiplantae > Streptophyta > Magnoliopsida > Fabales > Fabaceae > Lupinus > Lupinus angustifolius. Next base: position 2,287 of record NW_017725494.1, read on the forward strand.
AAATTGATTTCATTTGTTTGGCTCAAAAAGGGGCTTATCAAAGGATGTTCCTAATTTGGTTTGGACTTTTTGGCCTTTGGTTCAACTAATCAAAGAACATGCCTTGATCACTTCTTTTTTTATGCAATTAAGAGATTTAAAGATTCAAACAAGTTTCATTAGACAAATCAAATGTTGAATCTCACTCATGTGTTTTGGCTCACTCCCTCACTTGGTTTGGATTCACACTTTTTAATACAAAAAATATTTGCGGAAAATACTCGACTTAAATTTTTCTTCCACCAGATTCCAGTTATTTTGCATATGTTGAGGGAGATCAAGGAACCATTCTTTGGCTTTCCATATTAATGTTAATGGGAAAAGTCTTCGAAAGACGGCCTCCTCTTCAAACTCAGAGATCCCAGCAGTACCAACTAACTCATAAAATTTAGTGAGATGGTTGTATGGATTTTCGTGGTCTAATCCAGCAAAAGGGTTGGTGTACATGAGTTGTACTAACCCTGTTTTCATTTCAGCAGGCTTTTGAGGGCCGGAAGGTCTCCCGATTCTTATCAATTTTCTGGGATTGAAACTGACAAATCCTCCTATGATGTTCTGATTTTCTGCTCTGGACTCATGATTGTCTACCATTTCTGTTCTGTTTTCTTGAAAAATAGCTTTTGCTTTATGTGCCTTCCTTTGTGCTCTTTTTTGTTTCTTGAAAGTTTTCTCTATTTCAGGATCAAGAGAAAATTCAAGTTCTTTATTTCTGCTCATGCACAAAAAAAATGTTCTTCTATCTATTTTCCAAGAAGAAATAGTGGATCAAAAATATACATATTTAATAATTCACATTTTTGTACAACGTCAAAAAGAAATAATTTGTACAAAATAAAAAATAAGTGTATGCACAATTATATGATTAATGACATATAAATATGAAATGTTTTATTATTGAAGCAATTCCCCAGCAGCGGCGCCAATTTGTTAAAAGCGTATTTCAGTGTTTTGTTGGGAGTTTTCTTCTCTCAACAAATCGTCCTGATAGCAGTGTCAATTTGTTCAAAGATTAATACTCTCATTTTCGTTATGTTCTTTTTATTTGATTAAGTAAGTGAACTTGGTTTTATTCTTTGTTCGCCATCTCGACTTTGTTAGAATAAATTTCAACGCCGGTATAATGGTTTCAAGAATATTCCAGTTACAAATTACTTCTTTAATAATCATGTAAATAAGTCATTCCTTTTTTGCCCTATCTCGGCTTTGTTAGAATAAATTCTAACGCCGGTACAATGGTATTGAAGCAATTACCTATTACATAATTATTAAGTACCTTTAATACCATCTCAGTTTTGTGGAATAAATTCCAACACCGGTTTAATGATATTCTAATGTACAAAAGTAATGAATAGTTAGTTGTTAGAAACAAATAAATAAATAAAGCACAAAAGAATAATAAATTTATGTGACTTTATTTATTTACTCCCTTTCGGGTTCATTTTATTTAACAAACCAAACTTCTTCCTTAAGGAAGGTTGGTATTAAAGAATAAATAAATTGTGGAATGTAAATAACAATAAATAAAAGTTAGTAAGTTAGCTTCATCACTTTTGTATATTAAAAGGTGTTTTCAACAAATAAATTTATTGATAACACTTTACTATTTTACAATTTACACCTCTTTCAAGATTCAATTGTAGTATAGTATAGGGTTATGTCGAACCACAAGGAATTGCCTAA
>NW_017725495.1:0-8830 GCF_001865875.1 Lupinus angustifolius
ACTTGGCAAATAAACTAAGTAGTACAACTACTTCTTAGTTTATTTGTTAAGTGTTTGAGACAAGTAATTTTATTGACTTGAAATCATTTTTTAGGTGATCAATCTAAAAAGAGCATTAAATACTTCTCAAACAAATAAAATTAACCAAAGCACCAACTTGAATTATTAACATTCAAAATTTTGTAAATTAAGAAGAAGTAGAAAGTACATAACCATATTCCAAAGAAATTGTTAGGAGCATGAGCCATCCATCCCTGGATGCTTTTGAGTTCCAAATGAGAGTACAAAATTGATTTTTGCATCTCATTTGCCTTCTCTTTTTCTCCTCTTGAATTCTAAACTAAAACTACAAAACTTACTTGAAATTAAAGCTCTAAACTAAGAAATGAAGAGAGAACTTCAGAGAGAGGTTTCTAGTGAGAGATTTCTTTGTTTCAAGTGTTTTTGATATATATTGCTCGAAAGAAATGGTCTCTTATTTATAGGCCTCTCTACTGGACCAGAGCCGTTGAGCTGCTTGTTAGCACCGCTCAGCAGCTGACCAAACCCTTCAGCATGGGTTTGGTCCCTTGACCAAGTAGCTTAGTCACCTCCTTGTGCTTGACTCATCAAAGCTAGTTGTGGGCTACGAAACCAACTATTGTGAGCTACTTATGAAAAGCCTATGGTGGGCTACTTGAGGTGAGGTCATGGATGACTTCATGGTTTGCTTGATGGTTAAGTTAAGTCTGGTGCACACCGCTCTGCGCACCTACTTCACCACTAAGTTGCTTATTCAGCAACTTCTGACCGTGCTGACTGGGACGTGGCATGGTGCTTGCTAATCTAGTCAGGAGTCTGGTTCTCCGCTGAGCTGCTTGGTTGGACAGCTGAGCTGCTTGTTCAGCAGCTTGGGCTTGTGCCAAGTTCGTGTCAAGCTGAATTTCTGACCGTCCCAGGTCTAGTCTGGTGCTAGGCTGAGCGGCTAAACAGGTCCGCTCAGCTGCCTGGTTGAGCAGTTTGGTCCAGGTCAGGCTGGTGGCCAGGTCAGCTCAGCGGGGCTTGTTCCACGCTTAGCTGCTTGGTTGAACATCTTGATTTTTGACTTATTTTGCTTTGTTGACCATGAGTCTTTCTTTCTTCTTTTCTTCATTTTAAATCCTATAAAATATATAAAAAAGAAATACACATACAAAAATACAAGATTATGATATTTTATACAAAAATTATTATTTTAAGTTGGTTTTTCTCAATTATGCTTAAGATAAGTGCCATAAGAGTGTATGAAATTTAGGTATGTTTGGCACTTATCAGGTTCATTAAAGATTTTAGCAAGAAGGCTCTTCCATTATCCAACCTGTTGCAAAAGGAGGTGGTCTTTGATTTTGATGAGAGATGTATGCAGGCATTTGATTGCCTCAAGACAACCTTGACCACCACTCCTATTATCCAAGCACCTGATTGGATAGTCCCTTTTGAGCTGATGTGTTATGCTTCTAATTATGCATTAGGGGCTGTCCTTGCTCAAAAAGTGGAAAAAACTGCCTAGGGTAGTTTATTATGCTTCTAGGACTTTAGATGCTGCACAAGCAAATTACACCACAACTGAAAAGAGCTTTTAGCTATTGTATTTGCTCTAGATAAGTTTAGGTCTTATTTGCTTGGTTCTAGAATTGTTGTTTTCACTGACCATGCAGCTTTGAAGTTCCTATTGAAGAAAGTTGATTCCAAACCAAGGTTGATTAGATGGATGCTCTTACTCCAAGAGTTTGATTTGGAGATCCATGACAGGAGTGNTGGTAAAGCATGTTATCTTCCTGTAGAGATAGAACATCGTGCATACTAGGCTGTGAAAACTTGTAACTTGGCTCTTCATCAAAATGGCGAAGAAAGAAAGCTCCAATTGAATGAACTCAATGAGATCCGCTTAGAAGCCTATGAGAACTCTAAGTTATATAAATAGAAGACCAAAAGATTCCATGATAACTTGATTTCTAGAAAGGAATTTTTGGTTGGTCAAAAAGTGTTGTTGTACAACTCTAGGCTTGGACTCATGAGTGGTAAGCTTCGTTCTAGGTGGATTGGTCCTTTTGTTATTATTAATGTGTTTTCTTATGGTGCTGTAGAAATCAAAAGTGAATCCACGGATAAGAGCTTCATGGTTAATGGGTATCACCTCAAGCCTTTCCTTACAAATCCTTCCTTAGTGGATGAACTTGTGGAGGAGGACTCATTGGTTGAACCCACTTTCCTCCCTCCAAGAATCAGGGAGTTTTTCTTTTTCTTCTCTACTCTTTATTGTACTTGTCCAATTCCATTGATTGATATGTATGTCTGGATTTTCTGATTGTGCTACATTGGGACAATGTGTAGTTTAAGTGTGGGGGAGACTATTCTAGGTTGTAGGTTTTGTTGGTGCATGCTTTTCTTTGACTTTTAGGTTTTGCTTAGGCTTGGGCATTTTCTCCCATACTTTCATTCACTTAAGTCTTGATATCTTGTGGTGTGAATCCATGCATTTCTGTATGTCAATTTGCTTTTGAGAATTAAGAGGTTGAAACAATTGTGATAGACTTGTCCCTTGTGAGAATTTGAGCCTTAATTGTGCATGGATTGATGTATGCTATCTAATATTCTTCCATGTGTGATTGCACTCTTGATTACTTGCACTCTAGAACTTGACTTGTTTCTTGTTGATACTTGATATTCACATGCACATATTGAAGTGATCTAGGCATTTCTTTTGAATAAGCCACTTAGCCATATAAGCATATCTTGAACGAATTTATCCTTTGGTAGCCCCTTTGAGACTTTTACTTCTTTCATTGTTACTTACCTCATTACAAGCTTATAAGTTAAAAACCATGATTGTCCTAACCTTAGGGAATTTTGGAGCTTTGGAATTGTTTTGGGAATGGGTATTAAGTAAGAAAGGGTGCATTGTTCTTCAAATCTTGTGGATTCTTGGTTATGTCTTAATGATGGTTAATACAATTGCGTACATAAGTGTTCTAAAAAAAAGAAAAACAAAAAAAAAAGAAAAAAAAAAGTGAAAAAAAAGGTTAAGTAAGGCAAAGAAGATTGGAATTAGAGATTTGGTCTTATTTTGGGTTGATTTTTTATTGCTTTTTACTTATTCCCCATTACTCCTATATTCCATTTGGTTTTACCTACATATCCCATATTTACCCTACCTTGTCCTTGGTCCCATTACAACCTTGAATAGTCCTTTTGATCTTTATGTGCATGTGCTTATGATGTTGATGTTAGAGGCTTGTCAAGCCTATGGTTGTGGCTGCTTTCATGAAGTGCTTTGAGTGTAAACACTTGCAACCTAAGACACATGAGTGTAAACTATATCTTGTGAGGTTCTATCATTGTTGTGACTCGCCTCTTGGTTCGATTGGTTTCTTGGCATACCTGAATTCATTGGATGATGTTCATGGATATCCTGATTTGATTCTTTTACTCTTGTGTGTTTGATTTTTCCCATTTCATTGCAGTTCCTAGTTTTCATTGTGAAATATGTGATTTTCTTAAGTTTCTAGTTTTTGTGATCTTCTTGCATGACTCACTTTGGTGCATATTGGTCAGCATAGCCTTATTTCTTGATTTTGCCCAAGAGTGCAAAAGGTTAAGTGTGGGGTATTTTGATGAGCAATATATTGCACACTATTCATAACCTTAATTTAGCATGATTGATGATTCTTGGTGCCTAATTGACTTTGTTTCACATGGTTTAGTGTTCTAGACTTTATTGGACTAATATTCCTAAAATGAGTTAATTTGGGATTATGTAGTCTGATTAAATCTATTATCATTGCACCAATGGCATTTTGGGCATTATGGAAGTCGAGGATATGTGTTGAAGTGAAGATTGTATTTTTATTTTAGGAGTTGTTTTTATTGTAATTTAGCTTTGGGCCCATTGTTTAGGCCCAATTCGATTTTATGTGTGTTGGAGGGGTTAAATTCGGATTCCCCACTCCAAACACACACACTTTTACTTTGCCTCACTTTGAAACAAAAACACATTTCCATTTTTCCTCTTTTTGCTCTGCTAGGGTTTCACTCCTTCTTCATTTCTCATTTTCGGTTTGTTCTTCCATTGCCATGGAAGGCTAAATTTTTGGACTAAGTTCCTTTGGTAATGTATCACAACTCTTAAGGTTTTGTTATTAATGCATTTTCGGTTTTTTATTGTTGATTTCTCCTATATTATTTCTGAATATGGTTTGCTTAATTCCATTGCTTAGAAATATGGTTGGTTGAGTTTATCTTCACTTAGTTGATTTACTCTCTCTAGTGCATGAATGCTTAGTTCGTGTGAATTTGTTAATCGTTTCATGCTTATAATGATTTCGCCTAGTTTGAGGTTTAGGTTCTGGAACTTTGAATTGATTAACGCTTAGTTAATTTATTCTCTACAAATTCGGAAGTTAATGGTTGGAATCTGAAAATAATCTTGTGAAACCGAGGATTGAGTTATGAACAAACGAACCAATGGGATTTAGCCATTTTATTACATTGCTTAGAATTTGGTTTATGTTCATAATATCCAACAACAACAAAAAAAAACCCTTGTGTGTGTGTGAGTATAAGGTGTTTGAAGCTTTGCTTGAAAGATAATCCTTGGGAAACGACCTAGGAGTCACTTCCTAGTACTGCAGTTTTAATTGTTATATTATTTGTATCGGGTACGGCCTCGATCAGCCTCCTGGTTGATTTGGGAGATTTTTCTTCGTATTAGAAATATATCTTCAATTAAAATCACACTTCTAATATCCCTAGCAAGAACTTCCTTCTTGAATCCGTTGAGAATACACGCTCGATTTGACCACTATCTACTCTTACTAAGATACCACATTGTTCACGAAACTGGCCTCAGCCGAAACTATCACTCGATTCCAGACTTCCTACCTTGTGTAGACACCCAATTTTCTACTTGTGGTGATACCAACACACCAAGAGAATTATCCTTGAATAACAAAAAATTTGTTGAGTTACTTTGCACACCAAATTGTGCGGATAAAGACTTTAAATTCAACACTACAACCCTTGACAGAATTCTCACAAGCAACCCTAAAACTAAGTGTGAAAGATTATGCAAGGTTTTTCAATTGAATGAAAATTTTCAGCACATTGGAAAAGACTTTCTCTCTTTTCTCTCTTGTAAAAGAATGCAAGAAGAACTTCTCAAAGATCAACAAGATAACCTTGAAAATTAAGCTATAAGAATCTTGAGTTTTTCTCTCTCTCTGAAATTACAGTTCGAAATCTGTTTTCTAAAAAACTGGTTGTTCTGTTTAAAATAACAACTTTTTTCATATCTGATTCTAACTAATATTAATCAATTTTATAATATGTTAATCGATTAACGTGTTTCTGGAAAACAGTTTTTCAGCTATGGTTTAATCGATTATTAACCTTATTAGTTGATTAATAAGCCAGAAATCATGGGAGGTTAGTTATTGTAACTCCTTTTAATTGATTATACCTTTCCTTAATCGATTAACGGATTTCAACAAGATTGAATCGATTATCAATTAAGTTTATCGATTAATATGTATGAAAATGGTTTTTCCTAAATGTGTGGTAACTTTCGATATGATGAAAGATCATGCAACTCATGATGTTTGAAATGATTGATTCCTTTATGCACAAAATCATGTATGCCTAATGCAAATGCATGAATCTTACTTATAATATATATATATATATCTATATATATATATCTATATATATATATATATATATCTATATATATATATATATATAGAGGGAGAGAGAGAGAGATGTGATATCTCAATCTATATGATTTTCATTTTAGACTTTATGTGAGACTTTCATCTTGGGTTTACCTAACCTAAACTCAATACTAGGCAAACATCTTAGGACTCTAGAATATATATATTTAGATGTGATATCTCAACCTATATGATTTTCATTTTAGACTTTATGTGAGACTTCCATCTTGGGTTTACCTAACCTAATCTCAATACTATGCAAACATCTTAAGACTCTAGAATATAAAAGCAATCCTAAGTTCTACAACGTTGACCTTGTGTTTTCGGTATGTTGATTGTTGTGATGCCCAAGTCTTCAAGCTTCCATTTAACTCTTTTTCTTCATCAAAACTAAGTTGGTCAATCATGATGACATCCTTTGACTATTTTCCATTTCACCAAGATCTTGTCCATAGTCACACAAATGTTGTTTGAGCTAGAGAAATTATGCGCAACAACTATCTGATGCAATATATTATGCTTCGGCAGTACGTAATGCAACATAATCTGATGAAACACCCTTTGAGACCAAGCTTGATTATGGTGGCCTTAAAGGCATTGGTGGCCCAATGATAAGGGCACGGACAAAAATGGCAAAAAAATGCCCTAGGACAACTCATTGGATTGGTTTATGATGGTGATCCAAAATTAGCCCAAGGGGATGCCAATATACTCAATTGCATCATAGACCATGGTGTTGACCAAGCCAAAGATGGACCAGGTTAGGCGTATGACACAGGCCAAGGCGCTGGAATTTAACGTGGCACACAGCCAGGTGCACCAGGCACTAATTCTCACCGAGACACGGGCCAAGGGGCATTAGGCGCATCTGATCAAGGCATGGTGCTTGGTGCATCAGGCGTTAGGCCAATATGGCCTGGCAAGGATTTCTAATCAAGGCTCCTATGCCTAACAGGCCAAGCTTGGCGGAGGGCGTTGACCTGACCGAGTCAGGCCTAGCCAACACTTAGTGTGGGTCATTTATATTTTCTATAATAAATGTGTGAGACAAAATTGGACCTACGTTTAGCATACATTAATTATGTTTTATTTTTAATTTATGCCTAGAAATAAGTTGTATATTTTAAATTGGCTCGTTGAACCTTGAATAAGCATCAAAGTGTAACCGACACTTCAGTGCTTGAGTTAACTCTCATAAACTTTGAGCCAACGATATTCTCATTGTGTTTATTGATTCTTGGCATATAAATAAAGGTTTTCAATGCTATTGGAGGAAGAATGCTCTTGGGAAACTTGGAAGTGGTCGTTCAAGGCTTAAATGCCACATTAATGGTGGAATTACACCATGACTTAGCCGTTGGAGTTATATCACCATGTGTTCAATCCTATGTCTCCAACATTCATTCTGAATCGTGGATCCTTTAAGGGAGAGTTAAAGAACATTTTCACCATGTGACCAAGACTTAGTTGTGGCATCAAAAAGGAATGGAATCCTAGGCCAACCAACTCATCAAATCATAGGAATTTCTAGCTACAATAAGGATCCTATGTTATATACTTTAATTCTTTTCTTCAATGTAATAAAGTAGCAAATAAACTTGTTTTAGCTGAATTTAGACATGTTTAGGAATAGGTTGATGAGTCAAAGGTATCCTATGTTGGATCATATTGAATTAGGACTTTAATGTCTTGTATTTGATTTCACGTGGGAGCCAAGTTGGTTGGCCTATATATCTGTGTTGCTCATGGAATAGACAAGTTAAGTTAAGTTGAAATTCATTTTTGAATTAAGGATTATTCCTTGTGAGAGAGTTGTGAAGAAGATCTGGCTCCTGACCTTGGCACGACTTTGATGAAGACACCAACATCACATAAAAGAAGAAAAGGAAGAATACTTATGAAGACAAAGCTTCAAGAAATTAGAATCTAAGTCTTTACGTACTTCTATCCTTATACTCTAATCTATACACTTTGTAGTAATGCTCAAAAGTAGTTTAAAAGAAAATTGAAAAACACAAGTATAAATGAAAACAATTTTCAAAATATTGTGTAATAGGTTACTAAATCTAAGTAACAGGTTACTGTAACTAAGTAATAGGTTACCAGAATTAAGTAACAGGTTACATGAGTGAGAAATGCGTTATCCAACAAAAAATGATCAGCATAATCGATTACACCATGTGGGTAATCGATTACACAACACGATAAATAATTACCCAGATGGACAAAACAGTTGGGTAATCGATTACACCTTTTGAGTAATTGATTACTGCATGTGAAAAACAATTTCTCAGTTGGACAGACTTGTTGGGTAATCGATTACATTGACTAAGCAATCGATTACTGAGAGTTGTTACACCAGGTTTTCAGGTTGGGTAATCCATTACTGAAGAGCTATTACACTAGTTTTTAGATTCAAACCACACAACTTTCAACCCAAACGAAATGATTTCATTCCAAACGAATCCTACCTTTTTATAGAGGTATTCTAGTTGATTGGAAAGTCTATATAAAGGCTTTGAAACTCATTTCAAATACACACAATACATAACATAACTCAGATTGAAATCACTTACTAAAACTACAATTTTCTGAAATACTTGTTTTAAACTTGGTGCAACTTGTTCATAACTTTCAGAACTTGTTTTGCAAAGTTGCCTTAAGTGTTATTGCAAGGTATTCAAAACTTCTTAGCATTAGTACTAAATTATATATTGAGTTATTGGATTGCAAGACTTTATAACTTCAAATCTTGTAAAGGAAATCCATTGCCATTGTTAAACGTTTCTTCATTCAAAGAATTGAATTACTTTCTTTCATAATGGTGTGATAAGAAAGGGGATAGAGTCACTTAGAAAGAGTGTTTTCCAAATAATGATATAGGTGTTGGAGAGTGAGTAAGGTACAAGGGAATCTCGGGGTGAGAAATTGTAATTACTACTCTTAATATCTAGTGAAAAAATCTCTAATGCTGCCAGAGTACTGGATGTAGCCTTCAGTGGACAAGAAGGCGAACCAATATAAAAACATTTGTGTACTTTCTTCTCCTTTAGTTTTAACTCTTAAATTGTGCATAAAAATCAATCATAGTTTTAAACAACTAG
>NW_017725496.1:0-47434 GCF_001865875.1 Lupinus angustifolius
CCCCCCCTCTTAGTTGACATCTTAGTCTTACAAGAGCATTGTGCATTCTCTAAACCTTCTTGGCTTAACCAAGATTAAAATTTCTTATCAAGAACCAAGTTCTTGTGGCGAACATTACATTGGCTTATCAACACCTCAAGTGAAGTGGCACCCAATCACCTTAAGTCTAATCTATCTTCTTTTATCTTTACATATACAATTTCATTGCTTACTCAATCATAAAGGCTCAACTGTGAATCTAAGATGGAAACTAAGAGATGGTGAATTAGTTGATGAGAAAAGTGGTCAATTTTTCTGTGAATATCAGAATGTAAGAACAACGAAAATTGTTGCAGAAATTAACCACGTTAAACTCAAAATATAAACACAAGAAGAGGGTAGAAGAAGAGTACACAAAAAATTTTTATAATGCTTTACCTTCTTGTGCACTAAATGTTACATCTAGTACTCTTGCCGCACAAGAGATATTTACACTAGATACTTTGAGTTTCAATTATAGTTTCTCTCCCCGAGACCCTTGTACCTTACACACTCACAAATATCTCACCCTTGGAAATTAACTTTCCCAAGTCAACTCTTCCCCTTACCACCACACTCTTGTGATGACAAGTTTACAATGAGATGAAAAATAATAATGATGATTGGATTGTGTTTTACAAGATATGACAACGATAGAACTTGCAATCCTTTCTCTCAATATAATTAGTAAACAAATGCTCTTGAAAGGAGTTTAAGAAAACTTTAAGAACTTTGCACTTTAACAACTTCAGAACACTTTTGAAAATTTAGAATAAAAGTTGAGTGCAAGTGCTAAGAATTGTTTACAAAAGTTGTGTCAATTGTATGTAAATTTTATGTTCTCAAATGAGTATTTCAAGGCCTTTAAATGGGCTTCCAATCAACCATGGTATCCTTCCAAAGGTTGGGACACGATTGGAATGAAACCCATTGAGTTTGAATGAAAACATTTCATTTCAGATTTGAAAATCTGGTTTAACAGTACAATCTAATCAGGTACATCAATGATATAATTGATTACCAAAATCTTATGCCTTTTGAAATAATCGGTTACCCTATTTGGGTATTCGGTTACACTATGACAGTTATTTTTCAAAATTGTTTTCTTAGTCAGGTAACCTATTATGTAAATCCTAGTAACATGTTACCAACTATCACACAGTACTTGTAACCTGTTACTTTGACCAAGTAACTCATTACTTGACATATGAAATATTTTTCAAAGAGATTCCAGTTCTTTTTAAAATTACTTTTAACTTTCTTTGAGCATTATTACTAACTATATTTTGAGTTATAAGGATAAAAGTACCTAAGACTTAGTCTATGATTAATCCTTGAAGCTTGATCGTCTTGTCTTCATGGTCTTCTTCCTTTTTCTTCTCTTTGTGATGTTGGTGTCTTCATCAAAGTCGTGTCAAGGTCATGAGCAATATTTTCTTCACAACAATAAATCGTGAGCTTGGCCAAACACCAACCAAAATCTTCTTCACATCAAGTGACATCAGAGCTAGTCTCTTGCTTGGTGCTTATCTTTCTTTCTTGACCGAATTCCTAGTCCATTTTCTTTCTTTCTTTCTTCTTACAAAAACAATTGTTGAAAAGTCCAAAAATAAAAAAGTGTCAAAAGTGTCCAAACAAAATAGTCCAAAAAGCAAAAGTGTCAAAAAGTGTTCAAAGTTCAAAAGTGTCTACCAAATTATCAAGATATCTTCTTTTGGGGTACAACTCGAGTCACAACATACTTATCTTGATAAGTTGTGGTGTTTTCTTTCACAAAATTCTTGGTTCCATACTTGGTTCACTTAAGAAGGTCGTGGAGGATAGCGTGTTGAGTGATACAGAAGTTTTCTAAACTTTCCAAAAACAAAAGTGAGTGAAACAGTTTGACTAAAGCAATAATTTTTATTTTATTTTATCTTCATCAATAACATATGTTTGAATTGGTGTTGATTTAATCCATACAGTTTCAAGTTTATTGATGAAGTGTCATGCTTTGTTATTGAAGAATCAAATCAAATTTTTATCTAAACTATTTTCGTATCATATTAACAATGTTGAATATCCTACAGTTCATATATCTAACATTTCTTATATAGAGACGCTTGTATAATAAGACACTTCAACTTGGAGTGGATGACTATCAGGCGTACTCCGATAGATTCGCTTGCGTTAGTGATAATCATAGAGTAAACACAAGTGTTGGTATACAAGGGATATGCATACTGAGAGGGGTAAATTGATGCATGTCTACTTTGCTACATCAATTACAATGTTCAATTTTAAGTCTCTTAATTTATTACATAATCGATTAACAAAGAGTTTTAGCTTTTGTAACTCCACATACTCGATTATTGTACATCTAAGTTCCAACAATGCAAGGTTAACTAAAACTTAGTTGATTAACAACCAATTATAACATAAACCAGAAAATTGAGATTGCTTCGCGATTGACTAATTGATTTCAAGATTACTCAATTAAGTTGTAAAAATGTATTCTAAACAATTCATAAGCCATAGAATCTAGTTCCTTCTTGATATGAAAGATTTAGTACTTGAACTAAATTTCTCTTCTGTAAACTGAAAACTGAACGAATTATTGTTTCAAGAGATTATGAGAATTGTTGAATCTTGAGAGATCACTTAAGGCTTGTATAATTCTATTTTTATGCATTAGATAATCGATTAAGGTTTAGTCATAATCGATTATTTGTTTGTTAAAACATCTTAAACGACTATTAAAATATGGTAATCGATTAAATATAGTTCAAAATAGTTTCTAGAAAAATGGATTTGCTACTTAACCGATTACTAATCGTTTATCTGATGTTAAACATGGAATTTTAGTTCAATCATTACCTTTAACATCATGTGTAATGAATATAAGTATAATCATTAATATAAGATGCATGAAACCTAATGGAATCTACCCATCATTACATCTTAGACTAAAAAGATATAAAAATGAAATGTAAACTAAGATATAAATTAGAGTAGTCTCAAGTTTTATGGTGTCGTTTGTATATGCACTATGTTGTCTTGTAATTAGTTGCCTTTATCAAAATAATGTCATACATAGTCTTCAAACGCACATGAATTTGTGCTATCAATATCCCCATTATTGATGATATGAATGATTTTGATATGATATGTGTAATTCTTCAAGTATATGATCCCCTCAAGAAAAGCTCCTAAATTTGATAATGTTATGTTGAAGCTTTGGCCATATCATAAAACATGAAAACATATAGACATACATTGTCTCCTCCTTTTGGTATGATCAAAAGTAACAATAAACGTAAGTTATTAAAGGTTGAGATTATAAGAGATATCGACTATATGATTTAAAATAAATGTTACAATGGAGAATGTGATCCGTACACAACTCAAATAAAAGTAATAACAACATAGCAAAAAATATAACATATAAAACATAATATAATGTCACACTTTTTCCAACATAACCGGAATGGTACAAAATGTATTACAGGTTACAAACCAAAATTGTCAAATATTACAAATAATCAAAGTACTAGAATCAAAATAAAAAATAACATTAAAAATCCAAGTACAATAGATCAAATACAAGCAAATTGAAATAGACAACTACAAATATTCCTAACCCATACAATGTAGGTGCTCATATTGTTGTTGTTATTGATATATTATTGTTTCGCTGTCTTGTTATTATTGATGTCTTGTTGTTGTTGTCATTTTTTGCTTTTATTATTATTGTCTTACTGTTTATTACTATTTTATGATGTTGTTTACTTACACTATTGTTGCATACATTTAATGTTGTTGAACACTATTTTTATTGTTGCTTTCTATTTAATATTTAGTCATTTTTATGAGTTTTGAATATAAGTGCAATTTCAATATTTTATAAAAAAACTGATCCCAACCGAACTGAAACCGCATATAATATTTGGATCGGATTGGATCAGACATCTTAATATAAACAGACCGGACTGGACCAGACCGCATGTTAATTACATATCTGGATCAGATCCTTTTTTGCCTAAAAATCGATCCAAATGAACTGCGAAGATCCCTACCCGTAGGAGGGAAATTGCCCTCAAGCCTAGAAAGATGAGTGATTGTGTCTTTAAAACCAAAATATATTATAGTGTCCATAGTGTTCAGTCGAGCATTCAAACTATCATCATGCTCCTTGAATCTTCCTATCGTGTTGTTTGCGTGATCACTGAGGAGCACTTGTATGCAATCCAACAGGTTATCCATATCCAAGTTACCCTTATAAGTACAAGCCTCTTGAGCATTCTTTCTCTCCAATTTCTCTACATTACCTCAATACTTTATGTTCATCTTGCTCAGAGTTTGATATTCTGACTTCTCTATTTTGTAAGTTGTTAGGACACTAACCTGGCCAGCCATATTTACCCAACATGGTCATTGATATGGGGTATAAAGACGGAGTAGGGTAACCCTATATTTTTTTCATTTCTCCTAGCAACCATATGTTTCAAAGTTACTTATGGTCAGTAAATAAGAAACTCATTCTTGATTGCATAAATGAACCTCGAGCCGAGAATGATAGGTTGGGCATTATTATTGACAGAACATGACCGCATACATTCTATATTTGGAATAAATATTTTACACTAATGAGATCAAAGTCAAAGAATATTTACATTGATTAGGCATAATTAGGCATGATTAGTTTTCCAAAACCATGAATTTATTGGACTAAAACCAATGCTGGCCCAAAATATCAACAATCTGGTATTCTTGAACCAAGCCCAACAGATATTGAAGCGGCTCTTCATACTCTACATCGTGCTCAGTCTGACCCATCTTGGTATATGGACACTGGAGCAACATCTCACATGACATCTACAAATGGTAATCTCTCATCTTAGTTTAATTTGAGCAAAAATAATAGTATTATCGTAGGAAATGGCCATTCTGTTCCGATTCATGGTTTTGGAAATGCTAACTTGCCTCCACCTCATCCTCCTCTAGCCTTATCAAATGTCCTTCATGCACCGAAATTAATTAAAAATTTAATTTCCGTTCGAAAATTCACTACCGATAACCATGTTTCTGTTGAATTTGATCCGTTCGGTTTTTCTGTGAAGGATTTTCATATGGGGATGGTCCTAATGAGATGTGAGAGTCAAGGCCAGCTATATCCTATCACCAACATCACCAAAAATAAGACTGTTTTTCCTTCCGAGTTTGCAGCTTTATCCACTTCTGTTTGGCACGACCATTTGGGTCATCCTAGAGCATCTATTTTAGATTCTCTTCGCAAGAATAAATTGATTAATTGTATTCCTAATTCCAAAATAAATTCAACCTTCTGTCATTCTTGTCCTCTTGGTAAACATGTTAAAATACCTTTTATTGACTCACATAACTCCACTTTTATGCCCTTTGATATATTACATGGTGATGTATGGACATCTCCCGTATTGAGTACTTCCAGTCTTAAATATTATGTGCTCTATTTGGATGACTATTCGAATTTTTTGTGGACTTTCCCGATTTCACACAAATCACAAGTTTTTCCAACTTTTGAAACTTTAAGAGCATATATTAAAACTCAATTTCATCGGGAAGTTAAAAATATTCAGTGTGACCATGGTCGAGAATATATCAATGGCCCCTTTCAGAAACTCTGTAACGCAAATGGAATTTCATTTCGTTTCTCGTGTCCTCATACTTCTTCTCAAAATGGCAAAGCTGGACGAAAAAACCATTCTATTAATAATATAATTCGGACTTTACTAATTCATGCTTCTTTACCGCCAAATTTTTGGCACCATGCTCTCCAAATGGAAACTTGTCTATTGAATATTTTACCAAATAAAAAGTTGAAATATCAATCACCTCTCAAAATTCTTTTTCAAAAAGATCCATCCTATACGCATCTACGAGTCTTCAGTTGTTTATGTTACCCTCTCTTTCCATCAACCACTATAAATAAACTCCAATCTCGTTCCACCCCGTGTGTCTTCTTAGGATATCCTTCAAATCATCGTGGGTACAAATGCTATGACCTATCCCTTAATAAAATCATTGTTTGTCGCCATGTCATATTTGATGAATCAGAATTTCCTTTTTCAAAGCTGCACACTCTTAATCCAAACAATTATCAATTTTTTGATAATGAAGTGTCACCTTATATAAATCACCTTATCACAGAAACTAGCCCAGGTCCAAGGACACCAAACATCACTCAACAAAACTCTCAACCACCTGCTCAACTAGGTTCGGTCCCAACTCCACCCGCGCTTCGGCCCCAACCTAATCAAACACACCAAACTGAAATACCTACCTCAGACCAACCCAACTCTCAACCGAACCAAACTTTGCCTTCCACATCTACTCTGCCAAATATACCATTTCCTGTTATTTCCCAACCTACCGTTAGTACTGACAACAAACCTGTTACGAGGAGCCAACATGGCATTTTTAAACCCAACCAAAAATACATCAATCTCCACACCACAGTCACAAAATCTCCTCTCCCTCGTAATCCTGTGTTAGCACTAAAAGACCCGAATTGGAAAATGGCTATGGATGATGAATACAATGCTCTTATTCAAAATAAGACGTGGGATTTAGTGCCCCGTCCACCTGATGCTAATGTTATTCGTTCTATGTGGATTTTTAGGCATAAAGAAAAATATGATGGTTCTTTTGAGAGGCATAAAGCTCGACTTGTAGGTAATGGTGCAGGTCAACAGGTTGGCATAGATTGTGGAGAGACCTTTAGTCTGGTTGTCAAACCAGCCACCATCCGAACAATACTCAGTATTTCCTTATCTAACGCATGGAAAATTCATCAGTTACACGTCAAGAATGCTTTTATACATGGTGAACTCAAAGAAACAGTGTATATGCATCAACCTTTGGGCTTTAAAGATCCAAATCTTCCTCATCATGTCTGCCGTCTGCGAAAATCTTTGTATGGGCTCAAGCAAGCTCCAAGAGCGTGGTACAAATGATTTGCAGCTTATGTATGTTCTATCAGATTCTCTCAAAGCAAGTTAGACAACTCTCTTTTCATCAACCGAAAAGATACACACATGGCCTATCTTCTTCTTTATATGGACGACATCATTCTCACTATGTATTCTGATGATCTTCGCAAGTATACAATATCACGACTCAGCTCTGAACTTGCAATGAAAGACTTGGGATCATTAAGTTATTTTTTGGGTATTGCAGTTACTCGGCATAATGGTGGTTTGATCTTATCTCAGAAAAAGTATGCAGATGAAATTCTAGCTCGAGCAGGCATGTCATCATGCAAATCCTGTCCAACTCCAGTTAACACTAATACAAAGCTTAGCGCCAAGTCTAGCACTCCCTATGAAGACCCATCATTATACGGTAGCCTTGCCGGTGCTCTCCAATACCTCACTTTCACGAGACCCGACATCACATATGCAGTACAGCAGATATGTCTTTTTATGCATGACCCCATGGACAATCACATGCACTCTCTTCGCAACATTTTGCGATACATTCAGGGAACCAGTCACTACGGTTTACATCTCTATCCATCTTCCACTACATCGTTGATCTCTTACACTAATGCTGATTGGGGAGGATGTCCCAACACTAGACGCTCTACCTCCGGTTATTGTGTTTTTCTTGGAGAGAACTTACTATCATGGTCGTCCAAACGTCAACCCACATTGTCTCGATCCAGTGCTGAAGCTGAATATCGTGGAGTTGCCAATGTCGTCTCTGAGTCATGTTGGTTACGTAACCTACTTCTCGAACTTCATTGTCCGATACACAAAGCTACTATGGTATATTGTGATAACGTTAGTGCCATATATCTTTCCGATAATCCTGTTCAACATCAACGTACAAAACATATCGAGATGGACATTCACTTTGTACGTGAAAAAGTAGCTCATGGATAGATACGCGTCCTGCATGTTCCCTCGCGTTATCAAATTGAGGATATATTCACCAAGGGTCTTCCCCTAATACTCTTTCAAGATTTCCGAGACAGTTTAAGCGTACGCCAGCCTCCCGCTTCAACTGCAGGGGTGTGACAGAACATGACCGCATACATTCTATATTTGGAATAAATATTGTACACTAATGAGATAAAAGTCAAAGAATATTTACATTGATTAGGCATAATTAGGCATGATTAGTTTTCCAATTATGGATTTGTAATTCCTGTATATATTACATGTTGATAATCAATAACACACACGGAAATATTTTCCTATAATTATGAGTCCTTGGAATAAGTATATAGACTATGATGTAGTGGATTATGTTAGAGTTTCTGACAATTTATGGGTCACAAATATAATTCTATAATTGTGTTATGGCCATTATGTAATTAGCCAAAATATAAAATGATCTTAAGTAATTAATTTGGTGGCTAAGGGCATATGTGTCATGAAATAATAATGTAAGTGTAGATACCTTCAGGCAAGTTCTGATTTGATGAAGGGACTGAATCAGAATTATTGCAACTAAAGTAGTAACCACTACGGGGTTACTTTTATGGGTTACGGTCCCCATTTGTAGAGCAACAGGTTTTCAGGTGTAATGGTTGAGGAGAATAAGGTAGGATGAGGATAGTGTTATCCATAAGGATATAACACTATCAACTCATCCATAGGGCCATAATATAAGGCATACTCCTCACTTAAGGAACTAAGAGACACCATAAGGCAAACACACTCAAGAACTAAGGCATTCTCTCATTCCCCTCTAGAGAGAAACTAAGGAAAACCATTTGGCGCTCTATCATCTGGAAGATCATCGCACTCTCATACCTTCGAGATTCCAGAAATGGCTCAACAAGGTATGTTCTTCATCTTCACCATGAACTCATTTGGGGTTTCTTTGGTCTGGCCCATGGTTGTTCCATTTGGGTTTATGTATGGGCATAAACATTAGGTTATGTGAACAAAACCATGGTCATAAGGACTTCCGCGTTTAATCTATGGATTTCGGATGGAGATATTCTCCAACATATTATTTTGTCATCAACTTTCATATAACCATACTTTAAAGTCGTCCTTCAATGTGCATTAAATGGTTGCACAAACAATACTTATAAATCAATAAATGATCAAAACCAAACCAATTCTCATTTCCGCAATCATTAGCCATATTTCTATCCAAGGATAATCCACCAACTATCTCAAAAGTGTCTTGTGAGAGTACAATATGAGGTCCCAAAACAAGAATAATCCAAGAATTTCATCTTTTAGTCAATTTAGCATAAAACTGATAGACTAACTTAGTATAGATACTTCCATTTAACTAATAAAACTAAGTGAGCCCTTGAGTAGCAAGAGCATTAGGGAAAACAAATCCCTTTTGCAAGAGCCATTGTATGTCACATAATCAATGTGTTTCCAGAGCATGGTCCTCAAACAAGGCCATTCTCTCTGCCTTGCTATTTATGGAGTAGAAGGAGTCACTATATATCTTGAAGGGCCTTATAAGGGGGTCGATCCATATGTTTTATTCCTTGCCAAGAAAGGGCGAACATCATCCTTCTGCTTAACCCTTTTTCCTTGTTTATCAGTCATGGTTGTTGGATGAAAGAAGAGTTTGATAAAATTCATGTTTTTTTTAAATATAGGTAAAGAAACTTGATTGAATTAGAAATAGGGAACATAATTTTCTTCTTATGAGAGATAGAAGTCTCAAAGTGGGTTTGGAGAGCTTGAGAGGAAGAGTTTGAGTGAATGGAATTGAAGGATTTAGGGTTTTGATGGCTGGATAATTGTTGTCTATAATTCTTGGGTTCATTTTGAGAAATAAAACCTACAAAATTACAATTGTTTTGGATAGAGTTACATATTATTGCTCCTTTGTTGATGTTATGAATGATCTTGTCAATATGGTGATCTATCATTGTCTTCTATGCTTTTGGCAAGTCATATCTATCTTTTAGTCTTGATAAAGTAGTATATTCTTAATCTTTTATAACTTCTTGATCCTTTTGATAATTTCTTCCAACTAGTTCTGCAAAATCATCAAAAATACATTTCTTTTCCTTTTGAGCATTAGACTTATCAAATACAACATGAATAAATTCTTTAATAGTCACATTTATCTTGTTGTAAATTATATATGCTTTGTTATGCAATCAATATCCTAGAAAAATACCTTCATCGAATTTTGCTTCAAATTTACTCAAAAGCTTTTTTCCACTATTTAGTACAGAAAACATACAACCAAATGCATCAAAATATGTCATGTTGAGTTTTTTATCGTTGTAGAACTCATAGAATTTTCTTGAGAATAGGTCTTACAAGAATCGTATTCATTACATGGCTAGTGGTGCTAACCGCATCCGCCCAAAATTAATGAGGGATTTTAGAGTCATTAAGCATGGTTCTAGATAATTCTTCAAGAAATCTATTTTTAATTTCTACAACTCTATTTTGTTGAGGAGTTCTAGGTGTAGGAAAATGATGAGTTGTGTCATGCTCTACACAAAATACATCAGATTCTCAAACTCACCATCATGATCATTCCTAATAGATGCAATGTGAAGTCTCTTTTCATTTTGGATAATCTTAGCAAGTCTTTTGAATGATTTACGTGAATGGCTTTTATCTTAGAGAACTAATTGTTAGGAGATCTTCATCCATGAGATATATCATTCCTCTATAAGCCAAGTGAAAGAAGTATAGAAGTGGGCTTGACACCACATCTTGACCCAAAACCTTAAGGCATTAGGTTTATGGGTCCATCCTCTTATATTTTCTTTAACTCATCCACTTTTGGCTAATGTGAGACTTCTTCATTCACACTTGGAATACCCAACATCTCCCCCTCAAGTGTGAATTCCCCTTCGAGTATTGGATACACTAGAGCTCAGCTCTCTATCTACTTGCACCGTCGTTGGCTTATCCTTTCATCAACGGAACACGCCGCCTTGTCCTCTCGTCAAGAAGACTTTCGATACAAGCATCCCTCATGGATCTACCGACCAAACCATCGGATCTGATACCACTTGTTGGGAGATCTTCATCCATGGATTACAACATTCCTAGTTATAAACTCTTCCACTCCTCCCCGCATATCCAATGTGAGACTTCAAAATTGAATAACCCCAACAATCTCCCCCTCAAGTGTGGATACCACACAATTTTCGGTCCGCTCCCCTTAAGTCCACCATGTCCCAGCCGAACCATCAACTCTGATACTACTTGTTATGAGATCTTCATCCATGGATTACAACATTCCTACTTATAAACTCTTCCACTCCTTCCCGTATATCCAATGTGAGACTTCACACTTGAATAAACCCAACAATCTCCCCCTCAAGTCTGGGTACCACACACTTTCCGGTCCACCCCCTTCAGTCCACCATGTCCCATCCGAACCATCAGCTCTGATACCACTTGTTGGGAGATCTTCATCCATGAGATATATCATTCCTCCATGAGCTAAGTGAAAGAAGCATAGAAATGGGCTTGACAACATATCTTGACCCAAAACCTTAAGGCATTAGGTCTATGGGTCCATCCACTTATATGTTCTTTAACTCATCCATTTTTTGTCAATGTGGGACTTCTTAATTCACACTTGAAATACCCAACATTTAACAACAAGTGAGCAATCAAATAGTAAAGAGTATAGAGAAAAGAGAATAACACAAGAGATTTGGTAACGAGGTCCGGCCAATTATACCTACGTCCCCAGGAGCATTGAGAGACTACCACTATATATTATTAGAGAATAAGGATTTGTGTTAGACTATTCTTCTCCTTGTTACATTAGGTTTACGTAACATAAATATATAGCTCTCTACCCCAACCCATTTACATCAGCCCAAGCCCATAACTTGTATTGTTGTTATCTAGAGATATGAGACATTGCACAACAATCTCCACCAAGACGTGGTGTCTCACTTGTGGCTCTCCACTCTTCTCATACCCCGGTAATAATGGAACTCCCCGGTGGTTGGAGGATCCCCAGTCGTAGTCTGGTCCAACACTAATGTCCATGTAAATCTAGAGAAATAATCAAAATAACCAAGACATAGTAATTGCCACCAAGACTCGTAAGTTGAGATGGTCCAAACAAGTCCATATGAAGCATTTCTAATTATGTTGTTGTGGATACCAAGTTAATGGATGGAAAAGAATTTCTAGTTTGTTTGTACTTTTGAAATGCATCACAAATTCTATCCACTTGAAACTTTATTTTCATTAAGCCAATTACTAAGTCTTTTGAAATAAGTTTATTGATATGATTTATATTTACACGAGAAACTCTCTTATGCCAAAGCCATGTTTCATCTTGCTTAGATGTCAAATAACTTACATGCAAAGAAGTAATATCATTCAAATAACTCATTTAGGTATTATTATTTCAATGACTTACAAGTTTAATTTCATTATTCATGTTACTCTTAACCACAAAAACATTGGAGTAAAAAAGAACTTGATGTCCTTTATCACAAAGTTGGATAATGCTTAAATGATCATGTTCTAAATTATTAATATAAAGAATACTTTCAATTAAGATGTTAGAAGCATTACCAATTTTGCCAACTCAAAGTATTTTGCCTTTGTTGTTATATTCATATGTTGCATGACATTTTTTTGTAGAAATAATTCAACAAATTTACCTTTGTCACATGTCATGTATCTTGAGCACCTACTATCAAGATAACAATAAGCACCATGGATCTTGAGGCACACTTACAAAATAAAATTAATTTAAGGATTTATGTATCCTATTTATGTTATGTCCTTTTAGGTTAGCATTAGGTTTTTTACCTTCACTATCCAATTATAATTACCATTTTAAACAACATATATTGGAATATTACACAAGTAAGATGTGTTTCCATGAGTGGCACAATAGAAATAAGTAGGTGATGAATTATGACTATGATTTTATATATGACACATTATTTTGATTATGAGTGTTGTATCTTAGTCTGGACCTATTTCCAACACTCTTCTGATTTCCAAACAAGGTTTTCAATTTTTGTTTTCTCATTGTGAAACTTGTAAGTGATTTCTTCAAATTGTTATTTTCCTTTTTTAGATGCTTGCATTTTTCACAGAAAGGATCAATTACCTTTTTGAATGCACAATTACATGTACAGTTATCATATATTAGTTCTAAGATTTCATTTTAAAGATTCAATTAGTCAATTTTAGGTTAAAGATCATTTAACTTCTTTTCATGCATTGAAATAATTTGTTTCTCTCTAAATGTATTTAATAACTTTTTTACCTCTTCATGCATTTCTACATATGCATAAAATATTTGATTGTAAGAAGGACGATTATTAAAATGATTTTTACTAACCTCATTGTCACTTGAATAGCAATCGCATTGAGCTAAGAGGAAATGTTTAGTACTTTCATCGTCATCTGATTCACTTGAGTCTTTTTCTTATATGTCTCTCATACTATGTAGGCTTTCTCAAATCTTCTTTCACTTTCATTTTTAGACCTTTTATCTTTGTCATTCTTTTTGAAGTGACCATGACACATAAAATTTATGTGCCCTTGCTTCCCTCACTCATAGCATGTTACTTTATCCAAAGAAGTGTTATTATTCCTTCGACTTGAATATTTCGTTGCTTTCCCTTGAAACTTATATTTTATGTATCCTTGCTTCCTGCATATGACATATGTTGGTATATAAGGGATCTATACAACAAGGGGGTGAATTGGTATGTAGCTACTTTGTTGCTTCAATCACCATATTCAATTTTAAGCCTCTCAAATGATTAGACAATGTTTAAGCCTTGGTAACTACATATAATCAATTAAGTGTAATTAAGTTCCAATATCCAGAGTTAATTGTAATTTTATCAATTAAAAAATCAATTATAACAGAATCCATAAAACTTAAATTGCTTGAAGATTGACTAATTAATTTCAAGATCAGTCATTTCATAAGCTTGGCCCTGGTTGTTTCTCCATAACCTCCTAGAATTTATTATATCCTACAATGATAACCTCCTAGATTTGATGATCCTGCACCTCTAATCTAACTCTTCTCTTTCCTTTCTAATATCATAAAATCTTATTGTTTATTTATAAACACCTTCTTATGCAAATAACAACGAAAATAAAGAACAATGAATACTTTATTCTTTTCTCTAATATGATGATAAAACCAAGATCAAATAGACTATACATATACTTGAAAAGATGATAAGAAGAATGGATATGATTATGTCTTTCTAATTTCTCCAAGATTCAATCTAGTTCCTTCTTAATTTGAAACATGTAGCACTTGAACTGAATTTCTCTCCCTTAAACTGAAAATTGAATGAATTATTGTTTCAGGAGATTATTAGAATTGTTGAATCTTGAGAGATCACATAAGGCTTTTATAATTATGTTTTCCGACACAAAATAATTGATTAAGGCTTAGTAATAATCAATTATTGGTTTGTTAAAACCTCTTAATCGGTTATTGAAACATGATAATTGATTAACTGCAACTCAAAATAATTTCTAGACAAAGATGCATTTATTGTTTAATTGGTTACTAATCGATTATGAGTTTAAACTCAGAATTTGGGTTCAATTGTCATCTCTAATATCATATGTAGATATCTGAATTATAATTGATGGTATGAGATGCATGATACATATTGGACTCTACCTATCATTACATCATAAACCTTAAAGATATAAAAATGCAATATAAACTAAGATATAAACGAGAGTAGTTTTGAGTTTCAAGTTGTCATTTGTTTTGTTACAATATGTCGTCTTGTAACTTGTTGTCCTTTTTTGTCGCAATATGTCGTCTTGTAACATATTGTCTTCATCAAAATCATGTTATGGATTGTCTTCAAAATCATGCATTTGTGCTATCAATAAGGCCTAAGACCAAAATTGTATCTAGATATTAACAAAGTGTTAATCTAGTGATGTAAAGCTCTACTAGATCCTCATGTAGATCAAAAGATTAATAGTTCGATTCGTGAAAATGATACTTGTTGGAAGGGGTAATCGTACATCCCAAAAGAGATTAATTATTTATTCATAAGGTGATTGGATACCCTTAATTATAATTAAAAAAATCTAGATTGTTCTTTTAGCATTATCCAATAAACATTTTGCTACCCATTTTATGTCTTGAGAGCATATCCCACAAATTCGCTCGTAGTTGATGACAATAGGTTTCAAACATAGGTCCCATCTATTAGATGCAACATGTTTAGTCTTTTGAGTTATTTTAACTAGCAAGACACTGTCAAGACAGTAAAAACTAATGTACATATTTTTATCAAAAATCTCTCTAAAAAAGAATCTGGTTACTGAACATAAAAATAAATGTAAATGTAATATAAATGGACGATATATGATTCATGAGATACAATTATGATAAGAAAATGTGTTTTGAACGTAAGCATGATTCATGATTCATTAGAAGTTATTGTGACCACAGCCACCTAACGATAGAACGAGGAAAGAAAGCATTGCAACAACAGCTTTATCTCAGTATACTTTTCAAAATGTATTAAATAAGAGCAAATATAAATATTTTTTTGTCCACATAACCCAACTTAATCTACACATCCCATAGTCTAGAACTAAGGAAAAAAGTAAATATATTTCTACCTTGGAAGCAGACAAACAATTACATATCCATTCCTTGACACAAAACTGGATTCCAATTATGACTTTTTCAACACGATATTTTACTTTTAGGTACAATTAGACTTGATACATAAATTATGTGTTAACTTTATACTAATTGAATGGAACAAAGAAAAAGGTGGGTCCGTGCAGGGAAACCCAAGCTGAAAATCTTCTTTGGTGGCTTCCACAAGTACAAAGAATACAGAATTTGTGAAGTCATAAGTTATATGGCAGTAAGACACCTTTGAAGTGAATTTGCATCCTCAAGTGACTCACCAGTTTGACTCCAATCTCTTTCACCTTTAAAGCCAAATGCCCTTTCCAAGCCATCACTACCAGTCAACCAATTCTGCCGATTTCTTTAGGGTCCGTTTGTGAGTTGATTTTTGGAGGGAAATGAAGGAAAATGGAAGGCTTCAGAGCCATGAAATACACATCTGAGATGGCTTGGATGTCTTCCCTTTTCTTTCATTCCCTTTCAAAAACCAACTCACAAACGGACCCTTAATGTTAAGCTTGTGGATGTTTTAAGAGATGGCTGCAACCCTGATTATGAATCATTTCTTGGATCCTGAGTAAGTTAAAGTTCCTACAATGAAGAAAATGACAACCATTAGATGCAAGTGCAACATATGACAACTCCACAAAACATAAGTTTCCACATAATTTACCAAAACCTAAATAAGGGCCTTAAACACACAATTAATATTAAACTATTAATAATTGGTGCATTATTCACGTCAGGAGTCTGGTTGAAAGAGAAAGCCGCATAGGAACTTTGCATAGGATGAATCTGCTTCAAGCACCAACCATTGCTTTTTGAGATATCCAGTATTTCACATTAATGAAGTAATGATCTTTCTCATCTAAAAACAACTTTTTAGCAATGCTAACAGGGGCTTTAAACATTTAAGGGATTTCTTTTATGTGAAGTAGTTGTGATTTCGAGCAGATGAATTTACAAGACGGATATATAAAGTGTAAGTTTAGCAAGAGATGGACAAACCCTATTTTAGAGGTAAAGATTGAGAATTATATAATACCACAAGTCACTAAATTTAGGTATTTTGGGTCAATCATACAGGACAATGAGGAAATTGACGGAGATGTAAACCATCGGTTCAAGTGAGTTGGATGAAATGATGGAATGATTCACATGTTATATGTGATTAAAATGTATCATTCATGCTTAAGGGGGGGAAGTTTTATTGCATGACTATAAGACCTACAATGTTATATAGGACTAAATTTTGGGAGATAAAATGTCAACAAGAAAATAGCAGAGATGAAAATGTGGCGTTGGATGAGTAGACATACTAGACAAGATGGGAATAGAATGAATGTATTAGGAAGAAAGGCAGAACAACTCATATTGTAGAAAAGATGGTAGAATAGTACCTTATATGGTTTGGACATGTGTAAAGAAGACCAATAGAAACCATTGTAAGGGGTAGGGGAGTAAATCAAATGGGGCTATTCTAATTCCTAGAGGAAGAGGGGGACAAGAAAAACTAATGGCAAAATGTTTAAAAAAGACTTAGAGATTAATATTTTGCCAACAAACATGATTTATAATAAAGCCTTATAGTAGGATAAAGGTTTTGTTGTTGTAGTAGCTGTGATTTTCTCATTCAAGTCATCATCCATTAAATGTAGGTCCTGTCTTGGTTTGCATAAATAATTTTATGTACCACTTTTCATAAGTAATAAAACTATGATT
The DNA here is from genome assembly GCF_001865875.1 of Lupinus angustifolius. Taxonomy (NCBI): domain Eukaryota; kingdom Viridiplantae; phylum Streptophyta; class Magnoliopsida; order Fabales; family Fabaceae; genus Lupinus; species Lupinus angustifolius. The sequence goes on from NW_017725496.1 coordinate 17,335, forward strand.
TGGTTTTATCCTATATATAGTTTTCCGTTTGTATTGTTCAAGAATTTCTTTAATATTCCTATATCTCTGAATGTGCTTCTGGCAAAGGCTTTTTCAACGTGAATGAATGAGATAATTTCATGCAACCATTGATGTAAGTTTCAGACATTATGGGTTCTACTACTAACTGATTATGACACCTTATAATGTACTGCTGGGTAAGATCATTTCATTGTTTTGCATTAATATATCTTCCAACATACAGATATAATCATTTGAAACTTTTCTTCTTTTACTTGTATGTTGCCTTCCCCCACTACCAAAAATTTATGAGTTCGTTGCTAATTTCAAACCAACCACAATGATGCAGCTGCATTGGCCCACAAAACAACTGCATCAGGCGTATCAGGCGTATCAGGCGTATCAGGCGTATCAGGCGTATCAGGCGTATCAGGCGTATCAGGCGTATCAGGCGTATCAGGCGTATCAGGCGTATCAGGCGTATCAGGCGTATCAGGCGTATCAGGCGTATCAGGCGTATCAGGCGTATCAGGCGTATCAGGCGTATCAGGCGTATCAGGCGTATCAGGCGTATCAGGCGTATCAGGCGTATCAGGCGTATCAGGCGTATCAGGCCGTATCATGCCATATCAATCTATATCAAGACGTATCAAGACGCATTGGATTCAAAAATATTTTTTAATCACAAAATAATTCACACTATAATAGCCGTAATCCACATCGCAATGACCACAATCACAGTAACCGCAACCGTTACCACAATCGTGATCACAACCGCAATTTAAAACACTGATCTCAGCATAAAAAAACAAGATAAACAGGAAGGCATTCCCAGATGAGAAAGAAAACATCATGTGGTGCAGAACAAAAAGCATAACTCTTTTGTATCAAAATCCAAAACCCAGGATTATGAAACAACTTGAATCCTAGAGCACAGCTTACAGTGAATGAGGTGAAATAATAAAAAGAAAAAAAAAGGAAAAAGAGACTTCAAACTTGTCAGAGCAAAGCAGTGCAAGTAGTGTTGATCAGACACTGGTGGTAGAACTCTCAATCACCATCACTATTCTTAAATTCTCATTTTCAGTCAATAAGGAAAATTAGAAATGTTTAGGTGTTATATTTGTGTATTAGTTCTAGGCGACTCGTTCACTAGGCTAAAAAACCTAAAGGGAGCATGCAAGAATGCACATTTCCAATTGATCACTACAATTATTCCATTTTGACTCATGAAAGAGATAATTTAACTTCCAAGAAAGAAATAAGGATTAAAGGGCACCTTTTGTTCATCAGAAAGTCTATCAAGCCTCCTGATTGATAACCAACTTCCTTAACGGGGTTATGCATCAAAGAGCCAAATACAGAAATGCATCCTGATCAGACAGTGCTATTCAATATCATCTCAGAATCAATTTTTCATTGCTTGTCCTTCCCTGTTATTGATGTAAAAGGGTCATTTTCTCCAGATAATCATAGCTTCCAGAATGGTATCCATGGGACTTCATCCTACCAATAAGATCGATAGCATATTCCTTTTTATTTTGAGTATGAATACAACATTCAAGGAGCTTCTTACAGATTCTTGACCCCAACACGAAACCTTTGTCCAGAGCATAAAGGAAGATGTCTACTGCATCATCCAGTTTCCCCTCCTCACAGAGACCATTAATCAAATGTACACAACTTGTAGCATTGATATTGATATTGAACTTGTGAAGAACAGAAAGTATAGTTAATGCTTCGTCTACTTTTTTTACCTGACAGAATCCAATAAGAAGAATCGTATATGGAGCAGAATTAAAACTTCCAAACTTGAAGTCCAGTTCTAGTAAACCTCGAATTGCTTGTTCTACTTTTCCTGTGACAAAATATTCCTCTAAAACATCGATAGAATCAACTTCCCGGCCAGGAAGGTTCTTCAGATATTCCAAATAAAAATTGAAAGCCAGTGACACCTTCCTCTTTCTGCATAACCAAGTCATTAGTGCTCTATAAACGGAAAAGCCATGTTCACACTCATGCTTCAACATATGCCCATGGATTTTCAAAGCATCTTCTTCTCTGTCAGCCCTGAAAAGCCCATCAATAAGTGTCCCATAAGTAACAGAATCAGGTGATAGTCCCTTGAGTTGCAGATCCTTAAAAAGCTTGATAGCACCATTAATATTACCAGCCTTGCAAAGGCCGTTGATAAGAATGTTGTATGTGATGACATCAGGCACAACCCCACTATCAGCAAGCTGAATGAGAAACTTGTAAGCATTCAAAACTTGTCCATTTTCACACATTTGCTCCACTTTTTTCTGGAGACTAACAGTATCAAAAACACGATCAGAACCCTGAGAAAGCCGAAAGAACAATGAAGGACTTCTCCCAATCTCCATCTTGTAAAACAAAAGGTGTGCCTCATCGAGTTTACGAGCCTTGCACAGTCCATTTATAAGAGCATTGAAGGTCACAACTGAAGGGAAACAACCAAGTTTCTCCATCTGACTAAATATATCCTGTGCCTTCCCAACCATTCCATTCTTACACATGCCACATATGAGAATGGTATACGTGCAAGTATCGCGAAACTGATCCTGCTCAGAAACCTCAAGTTGAAGAGATCTCGCTCGATCCAAAAGACCAATGTCACATAAACCTTTAATTACCCCATTGTAACAATAAGCATCAGGAACCAAGCCTCTCCGAGACATCTCATCTAACATCCTGACAGCTTCACCAACCCTGCCCTCCTCTGAAAATCCACGTATCATAATGGTGTATACAATAACATCTGGCCTAATGCCCTCCTTCAACATCTTCGCATACCACGAATGTGCCTCATTATATCTCTTGGCCCTAAACAAACCATCAATCAAAGAACTATAACCATTCCGCGCAAGAACAAACCCATCTCTCTCCAACAAACGCAGAAAGGAAACCGCCTCATCTAGCCTCCCCAACTTGCAAAAACCATTAATCAAAACATTATAACAAATCAAATCAGGCTGATCCCACCTTTCTTTCATCACATTAAACAACCTACACGCATCATCGACCTTCCTCTCGTGACACAAACCAGAAATAATAGCCGTATAAGTTACAACATCGGGCAATATATCTCCCCGTTCCATCTCATCAACCATTGCAAGCCCACTCTTAATGCTCCCACTCTTACAAAACCCATCAATCAACATGTTAAAAGTAAAGTCATTAGGACAACAATTGGATTTCAACATCATATTATACAAAGAAAAAGCTAGCGAAAACAACTGTTTCCTCAACACAGCTCGTAAAATCGTGTTAAAGGTATGAGCATCAGGTTTACAATCCAACTCACACATTCTACCAAAACACTCCACTGCTTTTTCAGTGAGACCTATTGTCGAATAGCTTCTGATCAATGCTCTAACTGATTCAGAAGTGATCAAAACACCATTTTTCTTCAGAACCTCGAGAGCTTCCCAATAGAGGGTTAACCAGTTGTTATCGGAGAGAGTGCGACTCACCAAATTGCGATACTCGTGGGTTCCAAGGCTCTCGAATCTGAGAGCGGTCCAGATGCAGAAACGGAGACTGAGATGGTTTTCATCGACGGTGTGCGCCGAAGAGACATGTGGTTCCTCTTCGGAAGAGGGAGCGGCGGAGAAAGTTCTAGAAGCGGTGTTGTAATTGTTTTTGCGGCGGAGACGGAGTGGTTTTCTGAACTTGGAGAAGGTCAACATTGAGTGAAGGTGATGATGGAAGTTGTGAATCTGAATGCGTCAATATGAGATTGGAGATTGGGTGGCGGCGCAAGATGTGTCGGATCGTGACTCGAAATCTACGTCAGCGTTTGTATTGGGGTTTTAAGGATTTTTTGCTTCAGACTCGCTTTTTGTGACTGAAGTCAGTGTTATAGACAGTGTTGGGAGGTTTAGCTATCTACGCTAGTTTGTTCGAATTGTTTCAATTTATACCTACAACATATTGGTTTAATGTTTTTAGGTCTGGTTCCATCCCATAGATAAGAAGATTAATTGCTCTATTCATGAGTCAATATTAGGAGAACTCAACAGAAAATTCAATTGGTTCAACCATTGATCAGATTTGAAAATACATCTGATTTATACTCTTAATCGAATAAGGCTTCTGCCACTTTGAACCAGGAAAATTCTTGTCCAATCGCATTAAAATCAATTAAATCAGAATAACTCAAGAAGTGAAGTAGAGATGTTACTTCATTTTCTAATGTTTTTTTTTACTCCAGTTTAAAAAAGATGGAGAGATGTTACTTCAATATAACTATACATAATTATTAATTATATAAAATTTTGCATTTATATAATTATATATTTATAAAAATTTATTAATTATATATGATATCACCGTCTGACCGTACAGTTTAACCGTTTAAACCAGTTAAGCATAATACAGGATCTCTTCCAGTTTAATGTTGAGCTCGAGTTTCACAATATTACTGTAAGCACATGTGTTAAAAACTTAAAATAGATAATCACACCTCAAAAATATTAGTTCATTAGTCATAAATTAAGGAATAATAAATAACAAATAACTTCCAAATTCAACTTTGTTTACAACCAAACATCCAAAATCAATACTTCTTTGACATCTAAAATGTTTATACTCCATAACCTCTACAGAAACACCCTAATGAAATTTCTTCCTCTCTTCTTGCAAGAAGATTCCTAACTTTTCACTTCCTTTATCTTTTTCTTACAAAAAAGATCTCTAACTTGTACACAAATTTCAACTTGAAGGTTTAGACATTGCAACAACCTTTACAAAATCTCAAACTCTTCAAATAACTTTAATCACTTGAATAATGATTATGCATATTAGAGATGTATGTAGTAAATCTCTAAATTAAAACTTTATTTCTTGAAGTATGATTTCTTTCTAAAGTGGGCTCATGAAACATTTCTTACTTTTTTTCTGAAAATGATAGAATACTAACTTTGTTGATTATGTGAAACTTTCACCTCTTAAAGACAGTTATTTTATTAGTTTCAATTATGATGTAATAAATTAGCTTTGAGTTGTAATTGATTATATGTTTTTTTTTCAAAAGCTCATATTTGATTATCTATTTTCAGAAGTAAAGACTTTAATGCATATCATAGTTTTGATAAAGACAATACATTGCGACATACATGATTCAAGAAGAAACCAATGTTACTCTTACTTTTGGGTCTTAGTTTACCTTTTGTATTTACATTTCATAGGTCTAAGATGTGTTGATGGGTAGATTCCTATAAGTTTTCTAAATCTTATATCATTAATTTAATTAGGATCATTGTGTATGGTGATAAAGATGATGATTGAATTAAAATTTTAAGCTTTACCTTAGTTATCGATTAGTCATTAATTAAGTTGTAGATAATACGATTCACATTTTTTTCATAAACTATTTTGAACTACAATTAATTGATTAACCAATTAGAATAACTGATTATGAAGTTTCAACAAACCAATAATTGATTATGACTAAGCCTTAATCAATCCTCTAGTAATTTGAAATAGAAAAATGTAAGTCTTATTTGGAAGATCTGTCCATTAATTGTAATTCAATTCAGCTAAGTTCTAACATCTCAAATCAAGAAAGAACTTGCAAGAATCTTAGAGAAAAATAAATTTTGTCATATTCGATTTCAAATTTTCTTCTTCTCATCTTCTCTAATCATTAAGTTATGTTGATCTTATTTTGTCAATTTGATTAGAGATTGAAGTGAAACCTATTCGATCTAGATTGTTATTGTTATCTACACTAGAAGATGTTCATGAAACAACAAAATTCATATATGTTTTTGTGAAAGAAATGAGATAAATTTGGGTGAGGGATCCTGTATGTAGGAGAGTGTGATCTTTGTAGGATACATAGAAGCTAGGAGGTTGAGGATTGAGGGGGAGGGGGAATCAACCAAGCCCAAGCTTGTGATGAATTATAGGGGAGTATTTGTTGATTTGTTTGTGTCAAATGATACATTCATTAGTAAAAATCCTCAAATCAACCAAGAGACTAGATATAATGTCATTCTTGACATGAACCATTTTAAAATCTCATGTTCAAATCATTTACCTCTATACTCATTAATATCATCACTTATATTTGAGATTTAGTTTATTTGTGTATGATTACTGTAGACTCTCAAATTGATTATGTCATTCTTGAAGAAGATAATTCATATTTGTAGATAATAATTGTTTTGGTTTTAATTATAGTCAATTAGTAATCTATTTACCAACGATTAACACTACTCAAGTGATCAATTATCTAGAGTTTTATAAAATTAAACTCCTTCTCTAATGAATTAGTAATTGATTAAGCATGTGTTAAATTTAAAACCATTAATTGGAATAGCAAAGTAGCCACACATCAATTCACCTCTGTCATCTTATAGTAAAGCCATTATGACCCCAGAAACAACTCATAGTTGATGAAAGGAAAAACAGTTTTACCAATTTTACTAATTCTAATGAGTTTTCCTATCTAACTTCCTCAAATGTGATTCAGCCTTCATCCTTGTGTATAAATAACGTCTTGGACCATAAACATATTGGGTAAGATTAGAGTATAAATATACCTAAATGGGGTGAATAGGTATCATGCTACAAAGTTATCACTTTTACCGGTTAATTTTACTTTTTTGAAAAATACTCAGTATAATCATTTATCGAGGTTTTTAATCGACTAAAAACAATAACGTCTTAATCAATTAATAGCACTTTTAATCGATTATCTTGCCCGTTCTTAATATTATTGAAAACAGTTATTTCACAGCTTATATCCCATAATTTAATTATTTACCAAAACAGATCAGTTTCACATAATGTCCCACACAGTTATCAATTAATGGGCAAGTAACGAATCAATAAAATTAATCAAGAAACAACTGAAATAATGTAAAGACGTAACATAAACGAGATAAGGATAGAGAAGAATAAGCTGGAGAATTTTATCCCCATTCGTTTGTTGGTCCACTTGCAAACTACATTCAATCCTCCCGTCTGGTTTGAGAGATTTTTCTTCACTAGAAACTTTAATGTCAATTACAAACAAGCTTCCAATTTAACACTTCTACAAGCGCTCTTTTTTTAAACTCTAAGTCAAGAAATATGGTTTGACCTTCTCTTGTATCTTTCAGATACCACACTTACTCATGAGTTGTCCTAGTTGATTACTTCTTTTTAAGACCCTTGTCTAAGCGGTGAAGAACACTAATCAACCTAACCGCAACTAGGGTTATTCTTCTCTCAAATGGCTAACAAGAATGTTGAGTTGTGATGCACTCGCTAAGTGTAATTTAATCACTCTAAAACCGGCTACAAAAATCTCACACAAGAATCTAAAAAAGATACAAAGAAATTGGGGGAACACTGTGAGGGTTTGTGTATGAAAATTTAAAATACTCTTTGAAAATTGGTGAATCAAGTTCACTCTTCTCTTTGAAAATCACTCAAGAACTTAACACTTTTTCATTTCAAAATTGATGCATAAAATTTGCATATGATATAAGTATGATCTAAAATTTTGAATGTCTAATTTTTACTTATCTGTTAAAATAAAACCTTATATATAAAACAGATTTTAACTGCCCTTAATCGATTAACATATTTGAAAATAGGTTCAATATTGTTAAACATTAATTGATCACTGAGATACTTAATCGATTATCTAAATTCAAAAATCTTTATCAAAAGTTTTTAGTACTTATTTAATCGATTTTAACTACTTGCATAATTGATCAACTCTGTGAAAAGTGTAAATCTTCTGAGATGTATGCATAAACAAAGTATGATTTCAAAATAAGTGTTATTTTGATGCAATGAAATCATGCGTTATCAAATGAGGTGCATGCGTAATATCTATCATGAATGGATGAATGACTCTCTTATTTTAAGTTTTACTTAATTTTAGCTTTGTGAGATTTTCATTATTGGTTTACCTAATCTATACTCAAACTAAGCAATCATCTTAGCATTCTAAAAAGATATAAAAGAATTTCCTAATTCTAGATGATCTTGAATCTTCAACTTGTTGTTTGTTGAGTTGAATCAGTCTTCAAGCTTTCCTCGCATCTTTGTCTTCATCAAGACTATGTAGAAGATCAGACTTACAAACTTTCTCTTCTCTTACAATTTCAATACCTTTCTCTCATCATATGAGGTGAGCAACCATTGCCCAAGCACTAGGACATGTGTTTCCTTTATGTTGCAAAGCAAATCTACAACATGAATTGTCATATCTTTAGCTGCCAAGATAGACTTTGGGTCCTCTTGTGTTAGTAGACATAATATGTTTCTGTATTGTTTTCTTTTTATACCTACATTTGTTGGATGCATCCCTATACTTTCCACACATTTTGTAAAATGTGTTGGACGAGTTAGCTTTGGCCTTATGATAATGCATGCTCTTAGAAGCCTTTCATGTTGTTTAGGTTTATGCGGGGCTTTAGTTTTCTTTCTAGGATCATATTCTAAGCATGAGTTACCAGAAGGCGATCTTGAGTATCGTAGAAGCAGGTCTAGCTTAATTCTCTAAGTTTTCCACAAATTTGGACTAAACAACCTTGAGATACTTTACATCTTGTTTGAGATTTTCAGCTTCACAAGCATTCTTAGGATTTACACATATTTTGTTACTAAAACTGGCATTTTCTTGGACGAGTGTGTCATTATGAGCCTAGAGCTCATTGTTATTTAAGCACATGATCTCATGTGCCTTACATAGCTTTAAGAATGTCATAGTAATTAAGACTTTTATATTCATAAGACATGATTGATGAATTGTGTATGACTTTTCAAAATCACATTGAAGAGTAATTAGGTTAGAATTTTGTACATCCTCAGCTGATTCATCACTGAGAGCATTTGTTCCAGCCATAAGAGCATTAGTTCCAGCCATAAGATATAGGTTTGCTTCCTCATTAGCTTAACTTTCTTCATAAGATGATGAAAGATTCATGTCTTCCCAAGTGGCTATTTGTACTCACTTCTTCTTGAAGCTTCTTTTCTTCTTGTCCTTTAGATCAAGACAGTCAACATTGAAATGACCTGATTTTTTGAATTCGAAGCATACAGTAACAGTTTTACCCTTTAAGTTTGTCTCATCTTTGCCAAACTATTCTTGATGTGATTTCTTCTAGAACCACCTTTATTCATCCATAAATGTTGGATCATTCTTGTGATGAATGATAATTCATCTTCCTCTGGTCCATCCTCACAGTCTTAATGCTCATCTTCTTACGACCATTCCTCGGCCTTGAACGACATTGAGGAATATGTCTTCCTAACGTTCAAAGCAATTGTCTTGCTCTTTCATTTGTATCTTCCTTACTAAGTTCAATTTCATGAACTTTTAGAGCACCTTGAAGCTCCTTTAGTGTTAGAAAGTTGAGGTCCTTAGCTTATTGGATAGTTGTAACCTTTGGTATCTATTCTTGATAATATCAAACGGGGAGAAATGTTTGGTTTAGTTTTGCTTGATTTTTATTTCAGAGCAATGAAGTCTTAAAGAAAGGGGAGATATACAAGACATGGAGAGTAAATCCACATGAAAATCAATCAAAACCTTATTGTTATAAGATTTATTTTGTCATCATCATAATGAGATATTATGAAAAAGAGTCTCTCCTTGACCTTGACTAGCTTTTAGTGAAGACATCAATATCAATTAAAGAAGAAAAAGGTTGAAGTATAGAAAACACAAGTTCATAGAACAGATTTAAATTTGATTTCTAGTTTAGGGTATTACCTTTATAGTCATTTTAACTTTAATATCACATAAAGTTCTTAAAAAATGTTTTACAAAGTTTCAAATGGGTGAAAAAGATTTACAATATTCTAAAAGTGAGTTTTTAGAAAAGCCAATTATTATATGCTAAAAGTTGATATACTTGAAATAGAGGAACATCTAACTTGAAATATAATAACACGTTAGAAAATGGTCTTAAGTAACATATTACTATATAGGGTAATCAATTATGGACACTAAAGTCCATTAACCAATTATCACAATACAATAACCAATTATTATATGCTAAAGTTATTGTTTTGCATTTGAAACTAAACCAACACATGCCCATATGAACCACTAGTTTCCAAAATGTCTTGCATCACTTGAAATAGAACTTGGAACCCTTTTAAACTCTATAAGTACCATCGTGAACATATGAAAATGAACAACATTTTCACAGAACAACTTTTGGAATCAATCTTTCCAAGTTTTTCAGAAAAAGTCATCAAATTTTCTCTACACATTCAGAGTTTTTAAAAAACAAGAGCAAAATGTGATATTTAGTTAAAGTGTTACTCTAAAGGATTCATACATCAATTTGATTGGGTATAGTGATCCCTTTAGAATGTTTTTTTCTTTCTAAGTGCACCTAACCTCCTATTTATAGCGCTTGATGAATAGAACCTATTAAAAAGGCCCACGTGGGTCCTGGATGAATAGTTGCTTATCATCTTCCTCCATTTTTATATCAATATTTGAAATGCCAACATACTCCAATTCAGCATCAATATTTGAAAATATGATCTTCCTTCATAATTGATATTAGAAATGTTGGAATTTGTTGAAAGAATGAGATTTTGAAGTGATTTTTAATGCACATTAATATGACCATTTATGGTGACTTTTGTGATTGTGAAATGAAAAAACTCACTAGTCTCACATTACTTGGAGAAAGAAGTTGAAAGGCTTTATAAGCCTTAAGTTTCAACCTTGGGGTGTGCCCCAAGGGGTACAATGGGTTTTGTGGGTGGAGACTAAGACAAACAAAACCTCTCCATACACGCGTGCACCACCCCGTCGCCCGACTAGCTGGCTTGGGGGTGATAAAGTCATTGGGTGGTAATGTTTTGCACTGTTGGATCATATAGCCATTTGATTTTTTGCATAGTCGGATGGGGGAGTCGTTGGAGGCCTCAGACTTTAAATAGAGCTCTCTTCCCCTCATTATAATTTGCACTAAGTTGAAGATGTTTACCTCTCAACTTCTCTTTCTCCCCTCTTATATTCCGTCGACGCATTTCCGACAACCTTTTCCCCCTTTCTTTCAGTGACACTTGAGAATTGACACAAGCAGTCAAAGTGGGAATTTCGATAACTGACACTACTAGTTAGTATCGTGAGAAAAGAATTGGCACGGGTAACCATACTATGGGAATTTGAGAATTGACATTAGTAACCATATTGTGGGTGTATTCGAGAGCGATTCTTACAGTGTAGTAAGACATCGTATAATAGAGAACTAAGCTATTTTATCCTGGGGATGGCATGGTTGATAGTCTACTTGCATAGTATTAGAAGTACCACGAAATGTCTTAACGAGAGCGGCATGGTCGTGACTCAACCAACATGGATTATTTTGTGCCATTCAGAATTGTTGTGAGCTACGGCAACAACAATTTTAAGACGTTTCTATTGTAATGACATTCATAGATAATATTACTAGACTGAACAACTATGACCAGAACAAGCCATTTCGGTTTGACGGGACAAATTTCAAACGTTGGCAACATAAGATGGAATTTTTCCTCATTATGAGAAAGGCTGACCACGTTCTGAAAACCGACATCTCAGTGGTGTCAGATGAGGCTGAAAAAGAGGAAAGGGATAAATTGGCTATTGAAATAGCTCTATGGAATGAAAATGATTACTTATTTAAGAACTTCATTCTGCATGGGTTGTCTTATGATCTCTATGGTTACTAAAACCCATACAAGTCTGCCAAATTTATTTGGTATGCTCTTGAAAAAATATGATACTGAGGAAGGTGAGACTAAAAAGTATGTCGTTAGCCACTACCTCAAGTATCAAATGTCTGATGATAAATCAGTAGAGTCTCAGTCCCACAAGATACAGAAGATTGCTCATGAGATCATTTCTGAGGGTATGTCCCTAGATGAGCAATTCCAAGTGGTTGTCATAATTGACAAATTGCCTCCTAGCTGGAAGGACTTCAAAAACCTTTTGAGGCATAAGACCAAAGAAATCTCTTTGGAATCTATGAAGAAGAGACTCATAAGCAAGATCAGACAAACGAGGTGTTGATTGTCTCCAACAATAGCATTAAGAAGAAATTCCCAGGTGCGGTTCTGAAGCCTTATGGCACTAACTTCACGAATCAGAACTGCAATGGGAATAAGGCTAAGAACAACAGTCGCAACAAGAATTGGAACCCTCAAAAGGTCCAATATGCTAAGCCACCTACTAAGAATGACTCCAGCAACTTGTTTATCTACTTCAAGCATAGGAAACTAGGTCATATGGCACGCAAGTGCAGAAATAAACCTATGGATCGTCCTCTTCAGGCCAATGTGGTTGATGAGCCATTTGTGGTTGTATTATCTAAGGTCACTATGTTTGGAGGAACTGATGGGTGGTGGATAGATACTCGCCCATCCCGCCATGTCTCATATAATTGTGCTATGTTCAAAACATACACAGATGTTGATGACAAGGTGTTGTTGGGTGACTCTCACACCACTGTTGTTGCTGGAACTAGTGATGTAGAGCTTAAGTTTACATCTGGGAAGACTATGATTCTCAAAGATGTGATGCACACTCCAGAGATAAGGAAGAATCTGGTCTTTCGTTTTCTTCTTAATAAGGTTGGTTTTACCTAGACCATAGGAGCAGACTTGTATACTCTTACTAAGAATGAGGTATTTGTTGGGAAAGGGTACGCCACTAATGGCATGTTTAAATTAAATGTTGATGTTTCTATTAATAAAATTTATGATTCTGTTTATATGTTGTGTGATTTTAATATTTGGTATTGTAGACTTTATCATATTAATAAACGTGCAATTTCAAATTTGAGTAGCTTAGATTTAATTCCAAAGTTATCTAAAAATGATTTTGAAATTTGTGAATCATATAGTCAAGCAAAAATTTCAACAAAAAAACGCATAAATTAGTAATGTGTGAATCTGAGCCTTTAGATCTAATACAGTCAAATATATGTGCATTAGATGGAATACTAACTAGAAATGGTAAACATTACTTTATCACTTTTATTGATGATTGCTCTGATTTTACTTATGTATATCTTATGAAAAATAAAATTGAAGCAATTGACATGTTTAAGTTATATGTAACTGAAATTGAAAATTAACTCAACAAGAAAATAAGGAAACTCAGAAGCGGTACAGAAACTGAGTATGACTCTAACATGTTTAATAATTTTTATAAATTAAATGACATTATTCATGAAACAACTGCACCATATTCACCTGGAATGAATGATAAAGCTAAAAGAAATAATAGAAGTTTAACTGAATTAGTTGTAGCTATTATGTTAAGTTCTGGTGCAACACCCTCTTAGTGGGGCGAAATCTTATTAAATGTATGATATGTTCTAAATAGAGTCTCCAAGGCTAAAATCAAAATTTCCCCATATGAAATTATTAAGAATAGACAACGAAACCTTGTCTTATTTGAGAACTTGGGGTTGTCTGGCCTACGTCCAGATACCAGACCTTAAGAGAGTTAAACTCGCGATTAAAGCCTATGAATGTGTATTCATTGGGTATGTTGTAAACAACAAGGCGTACATGTTTTAGGACCTTCACGCAAAAGTGATCATAGAGGCTAATGATGTAGACTTCAATGAAATGAAATTCCCTTTTAAATTGAGGAATATTGGGGGCACAACAACTAGTCACATACTTTGTGATTACCAATAATGATAATAACGATGGGTTAGAAATATAACCTAGAAGAAGTAAGAGAGCAGGGACTGCTAGAGAGTATGGACCTGATTATATAGTCTATACATTGGGAGAGGATCCATCAATACTACGGGAAGCTTTGACTTCTTTGGATGCAGATTTGTGGCAAGAGACCATAAATGATGAGATGAATTCTTTAGAATCTAACAAGACATGGCATTTAGCTGACTTGCCTCCTAGTTGCAAACTCATTGGTTGTAAGTGGATATTGAAAAAGAAACTGAAACCTGATGACACAGTGGATAAATACAAGGTTCGCTTTGTAGCCAAGGGTTTCAGGCAAAGGGAGAATGTAGATTTATTCGACACTCTTTCGCCTGTTACTAGAATAACATCCATTAGAGTACTAATATTGCTCGCTGCGATAGATAATTTATTAGTATATCAAATGGATGTTAATACTGCTTTTTTAAATGGTGATTTGAAAGAAGAAATCTATATGGAACAACTTGAAGGTTTTTTCAATACATGGGCAAGAAAATAAGGTTTGCAATTTAGATAAGTCGATGTTGCAACTTGAAGGTTTTGAAAATAAGGTTTGCTTACTTGGAGGAGAGAAGTTGAAATACTTTACAAGCCTTAAGTTGCAACTTTAGGGTGTGCCTCAAGTGGTACAATGGGTTTTGTGGGTGGGTGAGGACTCACACAAACAAAACCTCTCCGCACATACGCGTGCGCACAACAGCACCACAACCTCCTCCACCTCTGCCACCGTCCGGCCGTCTGGGGTCGAGTTCGGGCTTGGAATTGGGCCCGACATTCTTTTTAAATAAATATTTATTTATTTATTTTATTTTGGGCTATTTGGGCTTGGACCGTGTGTTGACTAAGTCAACACATGCATTTAACACGGTTAGGTAGTGATAGAGCCGTTGGTGATAGATTAGTTGGATGGTAATGTTTTGCATCGTTGGATCATATAGCCATTTATTTTTTGCATCATCGGATGGGGGAACCGTTGGAGGCCTCAGGTTTTAAATAGAGGTCCCATCCCCTCATTATAATTTGCACCAAGTTGAAGACGTTAACCTCTAAACTTTTCTTTCTCCCCCTTATATTCCACCGACACACTTCCAGTAACCTTATCCCCCTTTCTTTCAGTGACACTTGAGAATTGGCACATGCAGCCAAAATGAGAATTTTGAGAATTGACACTAGTAGTTAGTATCATAGGAAAATAATTGGCATGAGCAACCATACTATAGGAATTTGAGAATTGACATTGGTAACCATATTGTGGGTGTCTTCGAAAGCGATCCTTACAGTGCAATAAGACATCGTATAACAGAAAACTGAGTTGTTTTATCCTAGGTGTAACGCGCCGAAAATCATTTCATAATTACTATGTTTAATCTCTTGGAAAAATGGGTAAAAAAAATTTGTTATGTAACGTATAATTTACAAATCATTTTTTTCCATTTTATCTATTCTTTTTCAAGATGTCACATTTTCAAACCTTTTCGGAAATCATTTCTTAATACTTAAATTGTAATTAAACGAAACACAATTCTTTTCTGAATACTTCTCATTAATCAATTCTTGAATTTGTAATACGTACATCATGGTTTACAAAATACAAGGCGGAGTCTATTCTTCGCCCCTAACAAAGACTAAAAATACAAATAAAAATAAAATAATGTCGAAGGCGTTGGAATTACAAAAATACCCTACACAGGTTCCCTATCAAAAGAAAGAAAGGAGCTCCTAGACGGTGGTGTACTGGAAACCTCACTCGGGTCTTCCTCGATCTCCAAGTCTGAAGAGATCTCTATAACCTCCACGAAATCCTCTATGCAAATTAACTCTACACAGTCATTGTCATCGTCCTCCACCACCTCATCTGATTCCCAATCCATCAAAGAGTCTGGGGTGTACCCCCTAGGTTCGGATGAAGTAGCCATGCCTACTCCTTTCGTCCTTCTTGGCGTTGAGTCAGTAGATGATAATCTCGGTTGGGACCAGGTCTTGACAACCTCCAATCTGCCTTGTGCCTCAGCTGGTGCGGATGGACCGGCAGGTATGGACCTTCATTGTGGTAGGATGAACGATGCTTCTCGAACTGTGTAATATGCCGGTAGATGCAACACATAGTCATCACATACGAGATCCAATTCCAGGTCGCATGGACTAGTGTAGGTGTATCTGTTTCCTTCTACGCTTCATGCCCCCTCCTAGGACATGGTAAAGTAGTAGCCCCTGATCATCGCTGATCTTTCCATCTAAACATGGATGTATACGAGTACACCAGAAAGAAAGAGAGGGAGTAAAACATCTAATGAAAAACTTATCATTGACATCGTGGAATTACACAGAATATCACCCCAAGACAAAGAACAAGTATAAATATATCATATGATCATACACACATATATTAATGATGAATGAAGTATAAAAATTATGATTTTAGAATCAATATCGATAAATACCATGTATGCATGCTATGCATATGTCCACCATCCTTACACCATTATCCTCCCAATAACTATTCGGAAATAACTGAGAGTACGGGTCCCACAACAAGCTGATTTGATCGCACCAAAACTTATTCCTTGCAAAGATATATATGAACGATCTATTCCAATGGAACTGTCCATTTTAGGATGGTGTCGTATCAAACACTTTCTGGGCATCTCTCTCATTGATCCTGATTGCAAAGAGGGGTTATCAGAGATCGTCTAGTTTGTGCTATGAGCAGTGTCCGATCCAACAGAATACCTCATCCAGGAAAACACGGGACTCGTCTCACTTAGACTCTCCCTCAAGACTTTGCTGACGAATCATCGCCATCGTCGTCCCTCTCAACATCTTGGGGCTCGTTAGTCTCTTGTAAATTTCCTCTCAACATCGTCGTCCCTCTCAACATCGCTAGAAAATTAAATCTTTTAATCCATCTTTTATAACGATCTGCCTATCCTAAGACATCTCCCACCAGGAATGCTTCTAGTGGGACCCAATATTAACATTTAAACCACAGAGAATAAACCTCAACACCACTATTGTTGAATCACCCTGAACGACTCTCAAGCCAAGCCTCTTATGGTCAGACGATCTCGTTGTGTGGGCATAATATAACACTTACGGGCCTCGTCCTTACCCATACAATTGTTTACCTACATCATTTTAGATATGGCAACTCTTCTTTTTATCATTTCCAAGAATTTTATATAATTATTCATCTTTACAATATTTACTTATTGAAATAACATTATCTCCAATAAATGTGTTTTATGTTTTATTGAATAAGATTGGAAGTGAATGAATTCTTGATGGCAAAAATGTCATTAGACTGTCGCAAAAATTCTTGGTTGTATGGAGCCCTCTCGCTCAAGCAAGAGCTGTCTTACTCAAGCAAGGGAATCACCATTTTTATAAGGCACATGTGGCTAAAGCGAGAGTTATCTTGCTTTACGCAAGAAAACAACTAGTTTTCTTTGTGCATATTTCAGCTCAAGCGAGAGCAGTCTCGCCCAAGCGAGAAAACCCGTTTTCTCTGGACACTTCTCGTTCAAGCGAGAGATGTCTTGCTCAAGCGAGAAAAGCCTGAAACTTAGTTAAATTTATTTTCTCAATGATAATTTTTCTCATTTATAACACATGTTTTTAAGCCTTGAATTTAACAATTATCTCATACATATAATTCTTAGAATAGTTATTCGAGCAATATTAAATAGGAATAATCATGGTATCTTCATACATAAACATAACCTAACATAATTTAGCATAAGAAATATTGTAGTACTTAATCCAAACAAAACAGACAATTGATTAGGTACAAGCTTTCTTAATACTCAAGACAACTCCAAACTTGTGAGGGAGTTTGGAGGTCCTGAAGCATATTTGGATACCACCGTGTCACAATGTTTTCTCTCTCACCTAAGTGTGTCGTGCATATTGTTTCCTTGATTCTAGTTGAGCTTAATTCGTTGGGTCTCTTCTCGAACTCTTCATCACGCCAAAATTAAAATAATGCTAATTAGGCCACTTTCATAATTATTATTCTTACGAAATAACATTTTAAGCGAAAATAAAACTTCCGATCTAAAATGAATTCGTTGGGTCTCTTTCTTGATTCATCATTTATCATTGAAAGTCTTACAACACAATGATACTTTCTAAAGTAAAGTTTTAACAAAACTTACAACGAAATTATGTCATAATTTATGGATATACACGAGGTAAGTTCCCAAGAAAGAGAGGTGGGTCGTAAAGACACACTTAAATACCAAGTCTTTCCTTATACAGAACTTTTCTAGACATGTATTTTCACTTCATTACATTTTTCTAGTAATGATAACTATTCATAAAACTTANAGGTGGGTCGTAAAGACACACTTAAATACCAAGTCTTTCCTTAGACATAACTTTTCTAGACATGTATTTCCACTTCATTATATTTTTCCGGTAATGATAACTATTCATAAAATTATCTTTTGCAAGTAAAACATTTTTATTAAGATTAACATTTTTAAGTAAGATTATTAAGCTAGACTTACCATTTTAAAGTAAGTGAACTTAAACAAAATCAATACTTTTAAATCAAGACTTTTTAAGTCAATCTTACCACTTTAAAGTAAGCTAACTTAACCAAGATCAACACTTTTCAATCATTTTTCTATCTAAGACTTCATAACACTTTATGTTTATAAAGTCAAGACTTTTTAGGTCAATCTCCTCATTTAAAGTATGCTACTAAAGAAAATACAACTAATTTTATGATAATCTCAACACCTCCAAATTTTAGGATAACCTCAAGGGTTAATAGTGTTGATTTCATAGTCATGAACTATAGATCATAAGTTAATACTTTTACTACTATACTATCCAAAACTTCATAACACTTTAGGTTTATGAAGCCAATATTTTAATAAATCATCTTTTATTTCAAATAATTACTTGAACTTAGAAATCAAAGAATAACATATGCTAAACAACCTTTTACACATAATACCTTTTAAAAATGAAATTTTTTCAACAAAAACTCATAAACATTTTGAACTTTCAAGAATAGACATAAACTTTTCTTAAATACAATAAAGGTTCCTTTGATGTTCAAATCATCAACTTTAAACACATTCAAATACTAAAAATAATTTCTAATATTTCTAAAGCAAATAAACTCATTGTGGAAGTTTTGACTATGCTTGTTTGACAAACCATTGACCTTTGATGTGATTAATACTCAGACTTGATTAATGTGATGTGATTTCACAATTGAAGTCGTTCCCGAGTATTACCGGTTAACTTCGTACGGAAATATACGATTTATCGATTTAGGTTTTTTGCCCGAAACGTCGAAACTTGAATTTCGAGGTGAAATATACCTAGAGATGAGTTACGGGACAACTTGGTATCTAGTTTGACTAGAAATAATATTTTGAAGCCAACAACGAAATTAGAATTTGATTCCGAGTTACAGAACTAAAAAACGGGGCAAAAACTCGATAAAACGACCCGAAATTGTCTCGGAAACTTTTATTCTGCAAAAATCTTAAAACAATAGGGCAAACAAGAATAATATAATATAATACTAAAAATCAAGTGAGATTTAACGTAAAACATTACTTATTAATTTATATAATTAATTCATTAACAACTAATTACTTAATTAAACGTGCTCGGAAAAACACGGTGTTACACTGGGGACGGCGTGGTTGATAGTCTACTTGCACAATATTAGTAGCACCATGAAACGTCTTAAAGAGAGCGACCTAGTCATGACTCAACCAGTAAGGATTATTTTGTGCCATTCAAAATTGTTGCAAACTACGGTAACAAAAAAAAAATAAACAATAACAAACAAAGGGTGGTGAAATAGTCTTTATGACAAACTTTTGGAGAACCTTGTTGATTTTTTTATAATACTCGAAATTTAAGATAGGCTATCTAATTTTTATGAGATACCATATCCAACAAAAACTTAACCTACAAAATAAATGATGCACATACAAAACAGAGTGTGAATATCTATTTTTGTCCAACTCATAAAAAGCACAACATATATTTTAAAATATTTTTTTTATTTAGGATTTTAATAATTAGAATGAGATTTCTGAAATAATACCCATTTGATTTTAAAGAAGGATAAATAAATTTCAAAATAATTAGTTTTAAATAGATGTATTTTAACCTTTATAATTTTCAAAAAATAATAAATAAAAAATAAGAAAAAAAAGTTAAATTAAAATTGACCCTTAAAAAAAGCCTATAATCATATTTCTAAAAATGGGGATAAAAATAGTATTTTATTATTATTATATTTCTTCGAATTTTATTATATCATAAATAAAAGATAATTAAAAATATTTTTTATAATTAAATTCGAATTTATTAAATAAATGAAAGAAATGAGATATTATAAATATCCTTATTAAATTTCAAATAAACAAAAAATATTTTTTTACTTTCCGGAAATATAATTTTAAAAAAAATAAAACATATTCAGATATAGTTATTTATTATATTTTTCGGAATTTATAAAATATAAAAAAATAATTTAAATAGATATAATTAGGTTTAAGTGTTTTTCAAAAAAAGAAAACAAAAACTGAATAAAATAATAATAAAACACCAAGTCAAACCTGACTTGGTGGGTGGTATAGGATCCCATAGATTAGGGGATTATGGGTTACCAAATTGAAATTGTTAGCATTTTGTTTAGGTTGAGATTAGGTTAAAATAATTTTATAAAGAGCATAGGGTTGAGGATAGTAGGTTTCTTCTCTGAGTTGTAAAAAAAAAAGACACATTGCTTAGATAAAAAGTGCCAAAAATAAACTGCACAGAGAGGAGAGAAAAGGGAGTGAAAAATGATCCAACACGACCAAACCTACGTTTAGCATTGTGCATATGAATCCAGCACCGTTGGCATACTGCTTTGATTGACATTCCTTAGGCGCACGAGATCGCGACACGCAGGCGAGTTCATCCCTCCACGCTTGGACACGCGCATACAGGAGTAGAACCCTTACTGGGGACTCTGATTCGGTGTGCTCAGGCGTATCGTCCATGTTGTGCACCCTCATCTTCTGCCCAGTGGAATAGCGACTCGCATGCGAGTCTACGCGTGTCCAGTGAGCGCGTCCATAGTAGAACCATCTCACTAGGAGCCTTTCACGTGCAGGCGAGTACATCATACCGAGGTCGCTGATCAAACGGCCAGAAGACGTCCACATCATCAGCCCAATTTGAAGCCACCCTCAGCCATTTGCAAGGCGACACGTGTGTGGAGGTTCATTGATTCATTCTGCACCGGAACAAAACTCATTCAGGTATATAATTTTAATATCTTTTTTATCTAAAGGCATTTATATTTCTTTTAAAATGATAAAAAAATATATTTAACCAAGCATAATTTATTATTTTTATTATAACAGTAGGGTAAAATGCCAAATAATATATTTTCTTAAATAAATATTACTTTTTATTTATTTATTATGTGTAAATACTATAAAAATAATAATATCTTAATAAAGCTAATAACTAATTAACGTTTTTATATTTATTTTGTTTCCATTATTTTATTTTTAAATGGAATATATTTTTTATTTCTGTCAGTTAAAATAATAAAATTTATATTTTTTAAAAGAGAAAACATAATATCTAAAATAAAAAATATATTCAGTAATAGATTATTTGCTTCAAAAAATGAATTTATAAAACTCTCAAATTTTATAACAAATATATTTTTTTTGAGATTAATCAAAGGGTGGAGGCAGGTCATGGTAACATTTCTTGTCATCATATCATCCTTAAACGGTCGCGTTACGACCCTTCTTTTCATTCGATTAATTCCTAAATTAATAATAAAATAACTAAAAAATTATATTAATTCTTAAATTATAATAAAAAGCCCAAAAAAGATATTATAATTATTTTCAAACCTTTTTAAAATAGGATGCGGTGCAGACATTAGTTTCTGCTCACCCTTTTTAAGGAGATAATTACTTTTACCAACAAACCATTTTAAAATTAGGACTACGTACATCTTAATTTCCTAAAATGTATAGGAATACGTAGGAGCAAGTAATATTGTCAGACTTAAAAATAAAAAAATATGTAAATATTTTGTTGCACACAAATTCAATTTTTAAATAATTTACGGGTTTTTAAATCATACAATTGGCAAGGGTACCGTTTAATTATGGGCGGACGAGGTGCTAATACCTTCCTCGATTCGTAATCGACTCCCGAACCTGGATATCACAATCCAAAAGCCCAATGTGATTGGGCTTAAAATATTTTTCTACATTTTTAACCATAAAATGTAGTGGCGACTCTAAGAGGTCGCGTAACCGAAAATCGGGGCGCGACATCTGGTGACTCTGCTGGGGAAATGTTTTTTAAAAAAGAGTCAGGCCGAGTTGAGCCAATTGTATGATTTAAATACCTTTTTTCCTTTGTCTATTACTATTAACTATAAAAAACAATAGTAAATAATAAAAAATTTGACAAGTTTTATTTATCGCTTCAATTTTAATATTATTGTATGTGCTCACCATTTGTTTTGCAGCTTTGGGGTGAAATTTTTTTTTTAAATGTCGCTTCCTCACACACTCACGGTATACTTGAGTTACACGTGCATACGTCCTATACCCGGGTTGTTAGAGATTAAGGATGAGATAAGAGGGACATGTGTTTTACCAGTGTTAGACTTGTCTCCTAGTATTAGCATAATGGACCACCCAACTTGTCTTGATATCGCGAGTTAGACGCTCGAGGGGCTCGATTCCTCTTGTTTCTAACCTGGGATATTGGGACTCCTTTCTTTCAAGATTGGGGTAATTTGGTGACCTAGAAGTCTAGAGCCTTTACCGAATATATTTTAATGAGACCTAGTACATTGCCATAAGGTGTTGACTTTTAGTCTATCGAAAACCCTATAAGAATACCATGTACAGGACACTGGAAGCAAATTATGTTTACCCCATTCTACATCCAAACATGCATAAAATGAAATTTAACTTTCCAAATAATTATGAAATTCTTCATTTTTGCTATTGAACTATAATTGCATACCCACAAAAGGGTTCCATACCCTAGGGTAGTGTTTTTTTCTTATTTCAAAAAAAAAAAGATTAACATAACTTTTGTAAAACTTTGGGGTTACGCCCCCAAATATGATCCTCACACCCAATGATGGGCCCCAAGCCCGAGGGTAAGTTTTGTCCACATTTTGAAAAAAAACTTAGACTAAACCTTGACAATATAATAAATACCTATTCTAATATGGTATTTAATTTATATTGTAATGGACTACATTATTCCACAAGACAGGGTCAACCACCCTAAAAAGATTTACACTGCTTAATATCATAAATTAATTATTACATACATCATTGTATTAATCATAAATCTTTAAATATTCATTCATCATTTTGGGTTGTATAAACAATTTTAATCTTATTTAATAAACATGCACCTTTTCAGCTAAAGGTTTTTCGATATAGCAAGACATTGAGGCTATCTCTAAAACTGTGGGTTCTAACAACGCTCTCTCTTCAAAAAATAAAGTGAAGTTCGAATTGCAGACTTTTGATGTAGGCCATTTGGTGGAGCTCCTCGCCAAAGTCCCTAAAGATGTTACGACTCAGTTTGCAAAAGAGTATGGTAAATTGGCAAATGTCCTTCTCATTCCTATTGATGCTTGTGCTTTAGATGCTATGGGGGCCATGGCAAGATATTGGAATACATCCCTATGGATTTTTGAGTTTCCAAATGTAGATGCTTCTCCAACAATTGGAGAGTATGACATTCTTCTGGACATCCCACTAGAAAGTCGACTTAAGGTATATTTGTTCACTAGCACACAGAATGTTACTAAAGGTCTCATTGAAGAATTAATAGGCGTCCGTCCAGCTGCATCTCAAATCATCAAGCAAGGGCCTTGTTATGGATTGAAGTGGAGTTTTTTGAAAAAGCATCTTGATCAAGTGGTAGAGAAAGGAGATTGGAGTTTGTTTAAACCAACATTTTCATTAGCCATCTATGGCAGAGTCCTCTTCCCTTTTGTCAGTGATATGGTGGACCAGTGCGATTGATGTCCAAATCAAGTTCAGAAAATTCAGAGTCAACCCAGTTCATGTCGTTCTAGCAGATACCCTTCTCGCCCTCCAGAGAAGTCTCGGAAAGGGTATCCCTAAAATAAGATGTTGTGCACAGCTATTGTATGTATGGATGGTGACAAGGTTTAAGCATCATCGATATCCAGATTGGACCATAAATCCTCTTCATCGATTCAGAAACACCAAGCTCCAACCTATGCAACTATCTGACTGGGAGGCATTATTCAAAGATGTCACCCCTAGAAATTTTGGGACTAAATGCACTATGTATGATAAGAAGGATGAATTCATGTACTCATGCGAAAGTTATCCCAATATGGTGCTCATGGGACCTCGGGGATGCATTACTGTCACCCCAGCTTTGGTACTTGGACAAATGAAATGGGGTATGACGCCAGTCCCTCATGAGCAATTGCAAGGATTCGTGATCTGGTACAAGGACAAGGAAACTACCAAAGAAACCCTGGATACAGTAAGGAATGCATTGAAGAACATCAACATTTATGGAAAAAAAGATTTAGGAGAGCATCAAGCTTTCTATACTGAAGAATGCAAGCTATGGCGCAGTGAGAGGAGGAAGGGAGAAATTATCCCGCCAATATCTCCACCCCATGAACCAGCTGGCCCCTCAGAAAATGAGTTTTTAAAGAGTCAGCTCAAAATCTCATATGCAAAACTAGAGGAAGCCCGATGCAAAATTGAGAAGTATGAGCTAACCATAGAGAATCTTAATAAGAGCATGGTGGCATTAAGAAAGGAAGAAGCTAGTCTCAAAAGGGATTATGCTCAGATGTGTTCTTAATCTGATAAGTACCGTCTGATCAAGTTTGTACAAGAAAAAGATGTCCAACTAGCTGACTTCAGTCAATAGATGAAAGCTCAAAATCGTGTTATCAATGTTGCACAGGCCGATAAAAGAGATCTGGAGGCAAAGTGTGAACAATTGCAATCAGCCCTCTATGAAAGTCAACAAAATGAGAATGGGGCATGGGCACGGTTAAAAGATTATCAATTTGCGCTTGATGAGACAGTGAAGAAGGAAGACTAGCTCAAGGCAATCTTGGAAGATACACAGAAAAGTCATCGTGAGTCCATAATAGCTGCAAATCATAGATAGGATCATCTTTCGAGGCAGCTTTGAGAACTCGAGAGAGCATATGATGAAGTGACATCCAAACAAGAAGAGTGGTCAGAAAATTGGGAAAGAGCTCTCCAAGAAAGCTAAGAAGAAAAATATCAATGGGAAAGTAGATGCCGAAATATGCTTGATGGCCTTGGGGACTTTGCTGATGATTGGCTGAGGTCATTCTTTGATGCCAAGAGAGAACTAGAGATGTATCCAGAGACAGAGATGCTCCCAACTATGAAAGCATTCTATGAGTCTTGCAAGGAAGTAGCCATAGACTTAAGAAGATGAGGGTTTTAGAAAATAAAGAATTTTGATTACAAGATACAGACAAATAAAGTCTCGTAATATTACTTTTCTTATTTTCCCATGAATAAAATAACACATTATTGCTACCAAAGTCCTTATTGTTATCAAATATCTTATTCATTATCGTGCAAGTATTCAAATGTCATTTTTATTGCAATGAACCACAACAACCAAAGAGAAAAAAGAAAGAAAAACCATATTGAGAGTGATAATAACAACTTGTATTTAGATGTGATCTAGGTCCGAAACTTTGCTTGTTCTCTTAGATCACTATCAACTGCATAAGGCCTTATAGAGTACGCTCTCAAGTTACCAAGTGTAGGGAAAGATGTTTAATGTTAGTAACCCATATTAAAAGAACGAATGTAGATGCAACGATAATCCAAAACTTAAAGTTGTCATCAATGTAGGAAAAGCCAACGGGGGTACGCCTCATGGTCACCAACTGCGGGTCAAAACGTCTTGCTATATCGATCTTCCAAATGAAAATGCATTTTTAAAAATAAAAATAAAAAACCCATTGCATGCATCATTCTTTTCTTCATTTACATAATAAAATATTATTTCACCAGGTATCATCTAAACATTGCTCCCAAGCATCCGTACCACACCAGACTGCAGTCCAAGCTGATGGCAGACCAAGAATCTAGTAGCATTGGCAACCGGTCTGAGCTTGCCGAAATGAAAGAGCAAATAAATCAGATGATGAAAATCATCCAGGATATGCAAAAGGCTCGAAGCTCGGAAGAAGATACCACTGCGTCAGGTGCCAAACCTTCACAATCCACAGAAAAGGTGGGTCCCAAGACAGTTACTGGGGCCAACCGTCGTAAGGGTGTTATCATAAGGTATGAAGACATAACTGATGGTTAAGAGGAACAACAATAAGCTGAGGAAGACGACGACGAGCAAGACGAAGATCCTACTCACGATCTTCCTCCTAAAAGCAAGAGCACAAGCCACCAGGATGAAGCTAAGATAAACAAGGTACCCCAGACGAATCCTTAAGCCAAGATAAGGCAGAGCTGGAGCTTATAAAAGAGAGACTAACGGCCATTGAGGGCACAAACTTCCCTGATGTAAAAAGTGCATTTGAGATGTGCCTGGTACCAGATGTAGTGTTTCCACCAAAGTTTAAAACTCCCGAGTTCGAGAAATATGACGGTACTTCCTTCCCGAAAATTCATCTACATATGTATGCTAGGAAGATGATAGCTCATCACGAAAATGACAAACCGTTGATTCACTGCTTCCAATACAGTCTGACAGGGGCAGCCATGGGCTGGTACATCCGCTTGGAGAAGGTTCAGATTAAAACTTTCATTGATGTATCCAATGCCTTCATGAAGCAGTATAAGTACAATGAGGATGCTGCTCCTGATAGGGCCCAACTTCAAAGCATGGCCAAGAAACCAGAAGAAAGCTTTAAGGAGTATACCCAACGCTGGAGAGCTTTGGCGTCACAAGTCATACCCAGATTGGAGGAGGAAGAACAGTTGTATATCTTCATGGATACTTTGTAGGAGCCTTATTATGATTACTTCGTGGGAAGTGTTGCATCGAGCTTCAATGCACTCATTAAGGTTGGGGAGAAAATAGAAGGACGCATAAGGAGTGGAAAGCTGGTAGTAGATCAGCCCAAATCAGGCATAGGCAAAAAGCCCAACTTTATGAAGAAGAAGGAGGGAGAAGCACTCGCGATGTTCACTAAGCCAAAGGGATACAAAGCCCAAAATCCTAAATACCAGGCCTCAAACATTGCCACACCTTCCACACAGCCCAACTACACAGCCCACAATAACAACCGCCAAAACCAGAACCAAACACAAGCCTACCAAAATCAAACCCAAAATCGCAACCTCGAAAGAAGAGGCCCACAATTTGATCCGATACCAATACCCTATGCTGAGCTATACTCTCATCTTCTAAGGGAGAGAGTGATAAGCCCTATAATAGGAATGATACCTGAATCACCTGGAGCCTGGTTTAACCCAAATGTTACTTGCGAGTACCATTCTTGGGTCATTGGCCATTCCATTGAACACTGTCGAGCTCTAAAGCATAAGGTGCAAAGCCTGGTCAATGCAAAGCAACTACATTTCAAGCCCATCGTGCCAAATGTAGATAGGAATCCATTACCTAATCATGGTAATCAGGGTGTGAATGCTATAGAGGAGGCTCAGGGTAGCACATTCATTTGGGAGGCGGATGAGGTGAAAACGCCCATGAGGGTAATTTTTAGGAAATGTGCAAACGTGGAATGGTGGAAAGGCTGGTGGAAGATGATGATTCAGCTAGTTGTGAGTTGCATGGCGAAGTGGGTCACACCCTAGAAGAGTGTCCAGAATTTAAGCTCTTACTACAGAAGATGTTGGATATGAGATTGATCACAATAGAGAGGGGACCCTCGTATTAAACTAGTAATGCTACCACAAGAAGTGAGAAAGACATGAGAAGGACCTTGAGGCCATCAATTACTTGATATGAACCTGTATTGAACATTCCGGATAATGCTCAGTTACACCCACAAATAACTCGATGGGTGCCAGTCATAAGTAAGATGGAGCCTATTCTGAGGCCTGCAGCAGAAGAGAGACCACAACCTTTCCCATACAAAACAGATAAAGCAGTACCATGGATCTATAGTGGAGGGAATTCAGAGACAACTGAGCAACAGATAGAAGTCACCAATGTTGTTGGGGACAATGAGATAACTAGAAGTGGACGAGTCTATGTTCCCTCAGATGCTGAAAAGGCCTTATCCAAGGATAAAGGAAAGGGGAAAGTATGTATCCATGTGGAAGATGAATTGGAGGCCAATCTGAATGACTTATTGCATAATCATCGAGATAAAGGGGAAGTATCCAATGAGGAAGCTTGTGAATTTTTGAAATTCATAAAGCAAAGTGAATATAGGGTCGTGGATCAACTAAACCGCATTCCTAACAGGATATCCATTTTGTCTCTGCTAATGAGTTCTGAACCTCACAGAAAAGTGCTGGTGGAGATACTGAATCGTGCATATGTCAGCCACGACATAACCACTGTCAAGCTTGGTGATATCATCAACAACATCATGGCTGATAATTACATTTCTTTCAGTGATCAGGAAATACCTTCCGAAGGAATGGGACACACTAGCCCCCTGCACATCTCTATAATATATCATAATTGCTTGATTGGTAAGGTTCTTATCGATAACGGCTCGTCTCTCAATGTCATGTCGAAAAGGACGTTATCTAGTCTAGTCGACGCATCGTATATGAGACCAAACTTTATGGTAGTGAAGGTGTTTGATGGATCCAACAGGGATGTCATGGGGGAAATAGAGTTGCCTATAAAAATAGGACCTTGCACTTTCCAGATAGTATTCCATATCATGGATATTAATCTCAGTTACAGTTGTTTGTTGGGAAGGCCATGGATCCATGCTTCAGGGGTTGTACCTTCTTACCTTCTACATTGCACCAGCGAGTTAAGTTTATTGTGGACGGAAAACTCCTTACTATTATGGGAGAAGAAGATATGTTGGTATCAAAATCTCTTGACACTCCGTACATCGAAGCAGTAGAGGAAGCTATTGGAACATCCTTCCCAGCATTGGAGATTGCCAATGCCTCATTTGTAGGAGGAGGGACACCCACACTACGTCCCCAACCTTCGGAGGCATCGCTGATGATGGCAAGAGTAATGCTGCAGAAGGGCTATCAACCAAGGAAAGGGCTTGGGAAGTTTGGCCAAGGAAGAGAAAGCCTAGTCATGTTATGGCCCAACAAAGGTCGGTACGACTTGGGATACAGACCCACTCAGGCAGATAGGGAGAGAACTGCTGAAGAGAAAATGAAGGAAAAGATGGTGCGCCTGGGGCAATGGGAGTATGAAGCTGGTAACATATCCATCCCGCATATTAGCTGGAACTTCGTCTGTATAGGCTTAGAACCAAGAATGATTGCTGTTGTGGGAGATGATGATTAAGAAGGTGGGGCAGACTACGTTGTTTAGTGTCCTCCAGGCACCACTCTCAACAACTGGATAGAGGAAGACGCATCTCCACAAGTGTTTTTTGAAACAATGTAATAAGATGCTAGAATCCCTTGGCCATGTCTAAAGTTATTGGGTTTATTTCTTTTCAAATAAGGACAATTTGTTTATGTTTCATTGGATAGTACAAGTTTTTTTGAATTCAATAAAGTGCATTTCTTTCTTCATATTTTGCGTCCCATTTTATTCTATATATTTTTTATATGCACACACAAACAAAAAACAACAACAAGCAAAACCATGAAAAACCCATAAATAAAAAATAATCATAGCATCAACAAAATGCAGATCCAACATTAACCCCAGAAATAATAATCATGTTATCAGCCACACGTACAATCATGATCATCCGATTAATCCGCTCGACGAGGGAGATATTGATGAGGAATGGGAGGCATCACCTGAGTTATTGAGGATGGTTGAGCAAGAGTCCAGAGAAATTAAGCCTCATGAAGAGCCCACTGAGCTAGTAAATTTGGGGACAAAAGACGACAAGAAAGAAGTGAAGGTAGGAACATTGATGAATGAGGAAGAGCGCAAAAAGATAATTCAGCTTTTGCAAGAGTTCAAAGATGTGTTTGCATGGTCGTATGTCGATATGCTGGGTCTAGACAGAAACATAGTGGAACACAAGCTGCCATTGAACCCAGATTCACGCCCGGTTAAGTAGAAGTTGTGGAGGATAAAACTAGAAATTTCCTTAAGGGTCAAAGAGGAGGTAGAGAAATGGCTAGACGTTGGGTTCGTGACAGTCTCTACATATCCAGGATGGGTGGCTAATGTTGTAGTCGTACCAAAGAAGGGAGGCAAACTCAGGATCTGCATTGACTATCGATAT
>NW_017725497.1:0-222 GCF_001865875.1 Lupinus angustifolius
GGAATTGAAGTAGATCCCGAGAAAGTCAAAGCAATCATGGAAATGCCAGCACCCCGAATTGAGAAGGAAGTCATAGGTTTCTTAAGGCGTTTGAACTACATATCCAGGTTCATCTCTCAACTAACAGCTACCTGTGAGCCAATCTTCAAACTATTAAGAAAAAGTCAGGCAGTTAGATGGAATGACGATTGCCAAAAGCCTTTGAAAGCATAAAGCAGTATC